>NC_136927.1:32442890-32741463 GCF_949752795.1 Hyperoodon ampullatus
TCGGGCTTTACAAAGTGCCTATTATATGTCAGGACTGTCCCATACGAGGTCTCATTTCATCCCCCACAGCAGCTCTGAGTGATCAGAGAGGTGTCTGTTCATTGTCACGTGGCCACAAGTTGGAAGAGCCAGGTTTGGAGACGCCATGCTCCGTATCCGTAAACTGTGACCTTTTATGAATCCCCTTCACATGTGCCAGGCACGATAATAAGCCTGCAGAACTTCACTGCTTCTCCCTGCAATCATTCCAGGAGTTGGTCCTAATTATCCTCATTGTGCAAAAGCAGAGGCTAAAGGGGGTTAAATCACTGCACAGTTGTTCATTCATTTGATAAAGATCTAAATGCCAGGCACTGCGCTAGGAGCTGGCCATGCCCTGGGAGAGAGTCAGTGGTCCCTGTCTTCACAGGGCTTACACTCTGGAATGTAAGCTCAAGAATGCATTCCCAACTAAGTACTGAATGACAGTCATTATCTATGCTGCAGAGATCTAATTAGAGGGAGCCGTGAGTGCATCTAAAAACGGTATTAGATGGAGCCTTGGGGATGGGGAGGCCATCAAAGAAAGCATCCCTAAGAGAATAACATTTAGCTGAAATTTGAATAGTTGGTGTGGTCAAGGCGTGCACATTCCACTGCAGAAAGCAGTATGTGTACAAACCTCAAAGTGGGACAGATTTCAGCCAGGAGCAAAAAGGTCAGTGTGGTTGGAGCAGAGTGAGAGACGGGAGGGGTCTGGTGTAGAATGAGATCAGAGCAGTACGCAGTGGCCAGAATACACAGGGTGTTGTCCCCCATGGGAGTGACCCAGGACTTTACCCCCAAATCACTGGGAGCTGTGGAAGGGCTTCAAACATGGGAAAAACATGACCCATTTTGCTCCAGGTTATGTAAGTTCTGAAATGGCCAAATCCATATTTAGACCCAGATATCTCTGCCCTCAAAGTCTTTGTCTCCTTAAGCTTGATGGATTCTGAACTTTTCAAATGCTGGTGTATTTCCAAGAATTACTTGTTTTGGCCATGTACAAAAACCCAACCTGCTAGAATGGCAAGAAATATTCTCTTTGTTATAAGACAACCTGCGAATACTACTAAAAACAACAAATAATAATCAGAAGTGACAACACCCATAATATTCTGTGGGGCAGGACTAATTAATGAATGCCGGATAAGCTGTGAGCTGGCCATGCATTCTTTTTTTTTTATTGGAGTATAGTTGATTTACAATGTTGTATTAGTTTCAGGTGTACAACAAAGTGATTCAGTTATATATATATATATATATATATATATATATAAAACAGGTTCTTTTCCCTTATAGATTATTACAAGATATTGAATATAGTTCCCTATACTGTGCTATACAGTAGGTCCTTGTTGTTTATCTATTTTATATTGAGTGGTGTGTATCTGTTAATCTCATACTCCTAATTTATCCCTCCTCCCACCTTTCCCCTTTGGTAACCATAAGTTTGTTTTCTATGTCTTTGCATCTATTTCTGTTTTGTAAATAAGTTCATTAGTATCTTTTTTTTTAAGATTCCACATATAAGTGATATCTATGGTATTTGTCTTTTTCTGACTTACTTCACTTAATATGATCATCTCTAGGTCCATGCATGTTGCTGCAAATGGAATTATTTCATTCCTTTTTTATGGCTGAGTAGTATTCCATTGTGTGTGTATCTATTTATCTATCTATTCTTTAAGTCTGCCGCAAAGGGGCTATAGGAAAAGTCCAACTTTTGACAGATCTGGAAGGGTCCCTAGTGACCGACTTGTCCATTTTAAAGAGACCCAGAAGAGAGATGTTATGCAGTCAAGGCTCAACAGGGAGTCTGTGGTTGTTCAGGAACCAGAAGCCAGGTTGCTTGATGGCCAGGTCTGTGTGTTAAATACCTTCAAAGTCAGGGCCAAAGGAATGGTCAGCGGTGAGGCCAGAAGGCTGGGCTGGGCCAGTTCATGCTCTTTTTTTGAGCTAAGGTAAGGATTTTGATTTTATTCTGAAAGCCCCGGGAAGCCACTGGAAGGCCGCAGTGACCTCAATCAGATTCACCTTTTACAAAGAGATCTCTAGATGCTTGATCTAGAGGATCTAGAGTGGATTGGTGCTATCATCCAGGTAGGAGACGATGGTGATCGAGGCTAGGGTGGGATGGGGGAGGTGTTGAAAAGGGGAGAGATTCAAGAAGTATATGGGAGATACAATCGACAGAACCTGGTGACAGTTTAGTTCTGATGAAGGGAGAGAGAGGCCTCCAGGATGCCTTCTGGGTTGGTCCATTGAGATCACTGGAGGTGCCATTCCTGAGATGAAGGTAACTGAATGGTTTGGGGAGTTGGTGGGGAAGAAGAGTGGCTCCGTCACTCGATTTGAGGCACTGTTAAGTTTGGGACACTTGGGAGACATCCAGAGATGCCAAGTCAGTTGTTGGATAGATGAGTCTGGAGATCAGAAGAGATATCAGTGCTGGAGATTTAAATGTACAAGTTTTGGAAGTTTCAGGACAGATGAGATCAGCTGTTAAGCACAGGGGGAGACGAGGCTGGGTGTGGGTGAAGGGCAACAAATGTTTATGAAGCACCTACTATGTGTCAAGTCATCTTGCATCATGCAAGCACCAAATGGATGGATACCCATTTGGCCAATGACCAAAATGAGGCTCAGAGAAGTTAAGTCATTTGCCCAAGGGCATACAGCTAGTAAGTGGTGGCAGAGACGCAAATTAAATCCAGGTCTTTCCCTTTTCCGCTTCTAGAAAAATATCTCCCATGAGGGTCCTGGGGTTGACTCTCACTGGACAAATCTGAATACTTTCTCATCCTTGCTCCTATCACTCAGGCCAGTGGGACCTTCTGATTGGCCAGGCCTGGGACAAGGGTCAACCCCTGATGCTGGCCCCACTGACCACATGGCTGGAGAGTGGGGGAGGGGAGGAGAGGAGCTGTGATCAGAGAAGGGGGAGTGGATACTGGTGGGGACAAGGAGCAGGTGCTCTTTGCAAACAGACACTTTGCCTCTTGGGCATCAGCATCCCAGGGACTGCTGCCCGTTTGGAAAAGCATTGCCGCCACATGGTGTCTCTTGGGTGACCTAGGCTTGTGAGCAGGGAAGGTCTGAAGCAGTGGGAGGCTCTTATTTCAGAGAGTTGAGCACAGAATGTTGGAGTCCTTTTCGATTGCAAAGTCACCCACAGAGGCATATGTCTCCCTGCAGCTTAGGCTACAGATGGGCAGTGAAGCCACGCGCGCACACACACACACACACACACACACTCCAAGAGACTGATTTCAGACGAGCTTTTATTAGCTAGCATATCATCTGTGCAAAGAAGAGACTCACATTTGAGTGTTTGCATCATTTGAAGGAAAGAAAAATAAGCCTGCCAGACTCTCTCCTTCCTCCCCCAAAGGAAGGGGCCAGGGTGACCTCAGCAATCTGAGAGAGTGTGTTTGCTCTGAGCACCTTCCCCTTGGCTTGTTTCCTGAACTTGGAATGAGAGAGGCCAAACCAGCAGCCATCAGCAGGGAGACAGTGGGGAGGAGTGGGTTCCCACTTCCCTGCTACTATATCAACATACCAGTCAGCCCTTGACACTCGGTCAATATTTATTGAGCACTTTCTCTGTCTCTCCAACTTGTGGCTGAGGGCAAAGAGGATGCCAGTGAAGCATGACTCAGAGCTCTGTCCTCAAGGACTCTGCAAGTCACTTGGGGACTTGATTCATTCATTCATTCATTCATCAGACATTTTATCTGTCTTGTTCATTACTGTAGTGCCAGTACTTTGCATGCTGCCTGGCTCACAATAGGTATTGAGTAAATATTTGTTGGATGCTCAAGTGAGGGAAGACATGAGAAAATGAAGTGTCTTAGACCCTGTGGCAAAAGGACTGGGAACCTGACTTCAGAGGTTTACACTCGCTGGGGGGACATAGGCACCGTCACCAAATGTGATGTACTCTCTCCTCCAGCCTACTTGGCTACACCTCGTGTCTGACTCCACTGGCCGCTCTCTGGCCTTTGAAACTCACCCCTCCCTTTGGTTTTCATGTTCTACTTTCTCTTCTGCTTCCTTCCCTTCCACCTTTCAGACCATCCAGCTCAGGCTACTCTTTTCCTACCTGTCTCCGACTGTAGGTGTCTTCAGCTATCTTTTCATCACCCTCCACACCTTCTGCGCACCTGCTGCCTCAGGGATATTTCAATGCTGATGAGCCCCCCAAAACATTCCTTCATTCTATCAACAGATATTTACAGGGTGCTATCCACGTGCCTATTGAGGGTCTGTTCTAGGCATTAGAGATAATACAATGAACAACACACACCGAGTCCTTGCCCTCAAATTGAATGTCTGTCTCCCACCCTCAACTCTCTTTCTCGAGCTCCAGACTCATGTAGCCAAATGTATATAGGACATGCCATTGGACATCCAAACAGAGATTCACCCTCTCTCCCACCAGACCAGCCCCTCCTCCTGTTGTATGGATCTCAGCAGATGGCTTTTTCTACCACCTGGTTCCCCAAACCAGAGAATAGGGACTCACCCTAGACTCTGCCCTCTTCCCACGTCTCCCACACCCGAAAGGGTCCCAATCCTGTAGTTCCTGCCTCTCCCGTGTCGGCCTCCTCTTCTCTACCCTCCCCCCACAAGTGCACCTTATCTCTTGCCTGTATTTATGGCCGTGGCTGCCATATTGGTCTCTCTGCTTTTGTTCTTTCCTCCTTTCAACTCATCTCCCCACTGCAGCCACAGGGATTTAAGATCCTAATAATATCACATTGCTCCATTACTTAAAAAGTTGAGGGCCTTCCATTGTCCCAGGGTGGGGACGCAAGCTTTTAAACATGGCCTTCAGGGCCCATCATGACTTGCCCCCCCAAATCCCGGACGCTTCCCCAGTCCTGGCGCTCACATGGACCATGCAGATGTGCTCTCGGTTCCTCAAGGGTGAGCCCGCAACCCTTTGCCCGTGCCCATACTTCTTCTTCTTTGCAGCTGTTTCTTACAGCTCCCTGCATAGAACTGGCCTCTCCCTCCCTCAGACCCTTCCTGTGCCCCATCATCTAGCTCTGCTCCTATATTATTCTTTTTTAAATTAATTAATTAATTAATTAATTTTTGGCTGTGTTGGGTCTTCGTGGCTGCGCGTGGGCTTTCTCTAGTTACGGTGCGCGGGGGCTACTCTTTGTTGCGGTGCGTGGGCTTCTCACTGCGGCGGCTTCTCTTGTTGCAGAGCACGGGCTGTAGGCGCACGGGCTCAGTAGTTGTGGCTCGCGGGCTCTAGAGCGCAGGCTCAGTAGTTGTGGCGCACGGGCTTAGTTGGCGCATGTGGCGCAGTTGCTCTGTGGCATGTGGGATCTTCCCAGAGCAGGGCTTGAACCCGTGTCCCCTGCATTGGCAGGTGGATTCTTAACCACTGCGCCACCAGGGAAGCGTTCTGCTCCTATATTCTTATTGCATGTGTGTGTTTACATGACTCTCTCTTTTAAATCCCACAGTGGGAGGAGCAGTGTCTTAGTAGTCCCAGTGCCTGGCACTCGTAGGTGACCGTAGCAGGTGTTATTGGCGCCCCGCCCTCATTCCTTCATCTTTCCCCTTTCTCATTCCAGCTGCAGGTTTCTACTTGCGGGCACGGGTGATGCTCTGCCTAAGGGCTTTCTCTGACCTCAGGAGCATGCCTGGGATGTGAATGGAGCAGGATGGAAGTGTCAAGGAGTTAACATCTTAGGGAACATTGGTGGGTAAATAATAATTTAAAATATCTGTTAAATACAGATAGGCATTGGGGGATTAATAGCCCAGCTTTCTTACTCCTTGGGTGCAACAACGATGAGATGATTTTTACACGCTCTACCGGAGGTCCCCATCACGAATGTGCTCCAGTTGTGTCAGTGGTAACTTGCTCTTTAACACACCCTCTCCTCATATCACGTCCCCACGCCTCTCCTGGGACTTCCAGGGATCGTCATCTCAAATAAACTGGTGCACCCACAGCTTTGTCTCTAGGTCTGCCTCTGCCCAACTAAGATGGTGCCTTTAAAAATGTTTGATGATTGACTAAACGAATGTAATACAGTGACTATAAAATATCCCTAAAACAGTAAGTGAGCAACATGAGACAGTTTATAACCAAAAATCAGCAATTTCAAAGCCTTTGTAAATCAGAGGAGAAGGACCCCAGTGAGGACGGGGAATAGTAAAAGTTAACTGAATGGGCATTGACTAGGTCCCAGGCTGTGTTCTAAAGGTGAGTGTCTGTGTGTTTTTTCTCATTTAAACATCACAGCAGCTCATGGACATGCTATTATAATAATCCTGCTTTATAGATGAGGAAGTAAGCTGGGGGGCTGTAGGTGGAGGAGCTGGGAATTGGCTCCAGACAGTTTGGTTTTGAGCTGCATTCTGAACCGCTGTGCCTTGTAGAGGGGATGAGACTTGATGAGGCTGGAAGGGGTTGGGAAGGGCATTCCAGGAAGAGGGGTTAGCAGGAACAAAGGCAAGATGAGAAAGTACAGGGCTTGTTCAGGGTCATACACCTTGAGGGGAGTTTTCTTTTTGTTTGTTTTTGCTGCTTTTTTTCAGTTTTACTGAGAAATAATTGACATATGTCACTGTAATTGCTTTTTTACTATAAAAATAATATACTCATTGTAATAAAAAAAAAAGAAACAGGAAAACAAATTCTGAGGCTGTCATATAGACATAACTACCGTTAACATTCTCATCTATTTCTTTCTAATAAAAGTGGGACTTTATTTGCAGGAAGGTCTGTGTTCTGCAGCAATCTCATATCTCATTTCCGCCTCCATTTTTCCTGTCCCCCGTATTATTTTCAGCACCTGGGGATGTGGGGAAGGTGGAAGGGCCGAAAGCTGGAATCGGAAACCTCTGAGGAATCTGGCTACACATGCTGCAGCAGCAGATTCTCTTCTGTAGCTTTACTTATTTTAGGCAGAGTTTGCAAGAGTCTCAAATGCACACTGGAACTCAGATTAAAAAAAATCACAGGATCCCGGAGTCCCGCAGCCAAGGTTGCAAGCTCAAATGCCTGCAAGGGCCAGGCAGGCAATGTGAACACCCCGATGGAAGCTGGTAACTGGCAGCACCCATGTCTGGCCTAGAGGAGGCAGGCTGCACCCTGCTGCAGCCCCTCATTGCTTGGTGGGGATGGGGGCTCAGCGTGGCTGTGTTTTCCCTTCTAGGAAAAAGAGAAGCCAGAAAGCCAATTTTTAAAAGGGGAAACTTCCCAAATTGTAAGTATTGTCAATAAAGTAATTTAAAAAACATTTTGCAGGCTGACTTTGAGGGGCTCAAATAAAATGTGTTAATGGATCCGATTTGGCTTATAATCTCCCATGTTAAGACACCCTAATCAAGACAATAGAATATTTTGCTGAGCTCAACAGAATCCATTTAAAATAAATAATGAGAAACCAAGAGAATCTTTTTTTTTTTAAATAAATTTATTTATTTTATTTATTTATTTTTGGCTGTGTTGGGTCTTTGTTGCAGTGCATGGGCTTCTCACTGCGGTGGCTTCTCTTGCTGCAGAGCACAGGCTCTAGGCGCGCGGGCTTCAGTAGTTGTGGCTCACGGGCTCAGTAGTTGTGGCTCGCAGGCTCTAGGGTGCAGACTCAATAGCTGTAGTGCACGGGCCTAGCCGCTCTGCGGCATGTGGGATCTTCCCGGACCAGGGCTCGAACCCGTGTCCCTTGCATTGGCAGGTGGATTCTTAACCACTGCGCCACCAGGGAAGCCCCCCCAAGAGAACCTTAATGTCAGAATCATGAGTGTTACAGATTCTTAGACTTGAAACTCTCTCTTAGATACTTGGCACATTCAATCACTAGAATCACAGCCATAGAATTTTAGGGGAAGTCTCAGGTACATAAGATCATAGAACCAGAAAATCAGAATTATTAGCATTATAGGTTTTTTGAGTCTGGACCTTTACTCGTTAACCTCTATAACCTCATAATCAAACATTACTGGAATCAAATGCCTTCTACAGCAAGTATCCGGCCTTTAAGAAATACTAGTTGAATGAATATACTTGGCAAATCTCTGCTTGAATGAACTGCGCCCCATCCCCCCCAAGATATTCTTGTTCGTTTCTTCCAGAAATATTTTTATTGAGCACCTAATAAATATGGACATCAGAGAACCAGAGAGACATAGTGCCTACTGTAATGCAGCTTACATTCTTGTGCAGGTGGGCAGGCAGAAAACACACACAAAAGATAATTTTAGGCAGTGGTCAGTTCTAAGGAGAAACCAAGCAGTAGCATTACAGAAAGTGACATGGTGGGATGATCAGGGCGGACCTCTCCTCCTTTGACAGGAGACCCAAATGATGAGGAGGAATCAGCCATGGGAAGATCTGGGGGAAGGGAGTTCCAGGCGTGGGGAACAGCAAGTGCAAAGGCCCTGAGGTGGGGGATAAGCTTGTGTGCTTCAAGGTGTAGGAAGAACACCCGTGTGGCCGAAGCACAGTGAGTGGGAGGGGGAATGTGGTGGGGGAGATGAGGCCAGATTGCTGGGCGGGAGTGCACCCTCTTTTCATTTCAAAGAAATGAGAAACTTTCAGCACATCTGTGTCTAACCTGCTGCCCACTACACATTGTATGTAAGTGCTTGCTAGGTGTTTTGGATGCACAAATCAGGTCACGGAGAATGAGGTGGGGGCGTTAGCACCGCCCTGGGCCACAGCTTCATACAAGGATTCACAGTTGTGTTTCCTCAGTGCTTTTGCAAGCATCCTCTTCTGTACTTCAGCCATCTGCTCACCACTGCTGTCTGTGACATCTGCTCTTTTCTGGTCCTGCAGTGCTGGGGTCCTGTGTCTCCCTCAGTGACGGCCAGACGGGGAGGAGAGACAACTTTCAGAAGTGTGTGTGGAGCTCTCACAGCCTCTGTGCTTGCTATCTCCATGGTACCCAGGCAGGGGGACAATCTAATTAGGCTATTTTCAGCATCCCGGAGGGAGGGGGAGTGGAGGGAGACAGGGAGAAGGGGGCCTGCCTTTCCCACTGCCTGTCTCTCTCTCTCCCTCTCTCTCTCTCTCTCTCTCTCTCTCTCTCTCTCTCTCTCTCTCTCTCTCCTTCCTTCTCTGAAGTTATTATTGATTAAGCAGTCAGGGGCCACGGAGGCAGGACCTTTCCACGCTTTGTGCTGGGATCAAAGGAGGCTTTTTGGCAACGCGGCGGGCCTTGCCAATTGCATCAGGACCCCAGGGCTGGCAGGCTTCCGAGCGCCCAGTGCTAATGAGGTCTGAAGCCTACAGCTTTGACCTGAAACACGTCCCCTGCAGGCTCTTTGTCCTCTGCGGGGCTGGCTGCCACCAGCTTCCTCTAGAATGATGGGCCCAGAGACAAGGATGCTGGCAGCCCTCTATTTTTTAGCCTGGGGCCTGTGTTGGTCTTAAAGGCTTTTGCCTGTGATATTCAGGGCCTTTCAAGGAAGCTGGGCTTTCCTCTGCCTGGAGCACGTGGCCAGTGGCTCCTGGAAGTGACTCAGGGGCCATGGACTTGGTGGAAACACTCGGCTCTAAGTTCCAGGGGCCAGGGCTCACAACCAGTTTGCTTGTCCCATGCCCCAGCATCTAGCACTTAGAGGTTCTAAACATTTAGTCACCAAATGTCCTGCTATGAACTTGAAAGAAAGCTGACTCTAAAGGGCCATCTTCTTTAACTCATAAGGCACCACTTTTCACATTTCCCCATTTGCTCCTGCTTTGCCCATGCTTGGTGGATCTGGATGTCAATGTGGCCAAAGCAGGTTGGAAAAGAATGGATACCTTTAGAGCTCTTACTGGACATAGAAACTGTGCCAGTTGAGCTACCTGCACTATCTCATTTTACCCTCATACAACTCAATGAAATAGGTATTTTTTATTATCCCCATTTCACAGATGAGGAAGCTGAGGCACAGAGCAGTTAAAAGAATGTGCCTAAGCTAACACAGCTGGTGTCAGATTTGAGATTAACACCCAGGTTTACCTGACTCCAAAGCCGGGCGGATTCTCAGCTTTAGGATTCAAAGGAGTTTAATAGGTTAATAGGAGTTGTGAATCTCAAAGAAGGGGCATTTCCTACAATCATTAGACTCTTCCCTTTTTATTTTCTGGGCACACTTTTTAACATCTTCTGACAGCATCTTGGGAACTGCTGCTTGTAGGTAATTAAACAGAGCAAGTGATAGTGTCTTTAATTAGTCCAATTCAGTCTCTTTCATTTGTGCTTATTTTCTTATGTTGGCAATAGCTCCAACATGAGGGCTTTACAGTCACATCCCCTGGTTATTTCTTCTGACTCCAGAAAGAGAATGGACACCAAAAGGGGCATTTTCAAAGAGCATCTCATGTTGGGTTACTGCTTTGCATCAATCTGAGATGTGATGCTGTCTATCACAGTAGAGGGCTGACATGGATTCTGAACCAGAGTTAAGGCAGTTAAACACACACACACACACACACACACACACACACACTCTGATGAATCAGACCTCACTGTGGAACTTTGTCCTTTTGTTTAAAATATTATAGAGTCATAGGACTTCAAAGACATCCCTCTGATATTTTTCCATTGATGTATTCCCTTTCACCCTATTATTATTTACCTATTTGATGTGTGAAGATGTCTCGAAGGTGGACGCCTCACCTATCTGCCTGGTACTTCCCTCCTTCAGTGTCTAGTAGAGGGCTGGACATGCAGAAACACTCAACAAATGACTGATTGGTGGGTCTTCTGCATTAATCAGCATTGCTATATCATCATCATCATCATCAAAGCTACCATTAAAAATTTTTTTTAAAATTTATTTATTTTTTGGCTGCGTTGGGTCTTTGTTGCTCTGCGCGGGCTTTCTTTAGTTGCAGCGAGCAGGGGCTACTCTTTGTTGTGGTGCACGGGCTTCTCATTGCGGTGGTTTCTCTTGTTGCAGAGCACGGGCTCTAGGCGCACGGGCTTCAGTAGTTGTGGTGCATGGGCTTAGTTGCTCCATGGCATGTGGGATCTTCCCGGACCAGGGCTTGAACCCGTGTCCCCTGCATTGGCAGGCGGATTCTTAACCACTGTGCCACTAGGGAAGTCGCAAAGCTACCATTTTTGGATTGTCTTCCATGTGTGGACACTGGCCTTTATGCTTTTCTGCCAGGAGTTGGAGCACTACAGCCCACGGGCCAAATTCAGCTGGCTGCCTGTTTTTGTAAATAAAGTATTATCGGAACATAGCCATGCCTATTTATGTATGTATTGTCCATGGCTGCTTTTGTGCTGCAATGGCAGAGTTGAGTAGTTGGGGCAGAGACTATATGACCCTGTAAAGCCTAAAATATTTACCATGTGGCCCTTTACAGAAAAAGTTGACTGAACCCTGCTTTATACACGTATGTATTGTCTTTTAATTCTTGTGACAAACTTGAAAGACAATGCTCCCATTGCACAGATGAGAAGATCGAGGTTCAAGGAGGTTAAACACTTTTCCCACCTGATAAGTGGTAGATGCAGAACTCAGGTCTGCATCTCTAAAGCCAATGCTTTTTACTCTGCCTTATGCTTCCCATTCCCCAGTACTGGAGAAAATTAAGAACAGATTGGATTTTTTCACCTTGATTTTTGAACCAAGTTTTCTGAGCATCTGGGGTTGATTCTGCTGGGGGCTTTGAAGGCACTGCCAGCCTAAAAACACTCTAGAATGCAGTCAGGATGCCTGGGTAGTTTGCAGCTGGAGGGGACTGTTGCTCTCTGCATAGATACACAGATTCCCTCCTGGAGATCAAAGGTGTCTGGAGCAGCTGATTCATCAACACCTTTGAAGTCTGGTTCCAATTTCACAAAGACAAATTAATTTCTTTAGCTTCCTAGCTGCTGATGGTTTCAACCCTCCTAGAACTTTCAGCTGGAAAGTCTTCCCTGCCTTTCTCTACACCATGGATTCCTAGAGCTGTTCTAAATCTTCGGTGACTTATCTATGCAGGGAAGGGAATGGGTAGTAACACTTAATTCACAAGCATAAGTCCATGCGGTTGGTTGTGTAATGTGTGGTGATAAGGGCAGAGAATATTCTTGTCTCTGGAAGGAAGACATAGGCAGCCAGTTTTCCAGTTCGTGGTGTTTCCATCACTTACATTTGTGTTGGGCAAATCCTATGAGGCTAATAACCAAACCCAACTCAGCACATTCATTTTACTGGTTGATTGATGGATGGATTGGACCTCTGACTACCTTTGTATTGAAAGTATTACAAAAGCATTACATCATGTGTTAAAGGAATGGGTCTTGTGGGAAATCATGAAGGGATGTGAAGTCAACACCATCTTGGAAATCCAGGGACATGCTGTCTTAGTACTTTTTAGACACTTTTCTAGGACATTTAAAAACACAGTCCACCTTCCCTGGTGGTGCAGTGGTTAAGAATCTGCCTGCCAATGCAGGGGACACGGGTTTGATCCCCAGTCCGGGAAGATCCCACATGCCACGGAGCAATTAAGCCCGTGTGCCACAACTACTGAGCCTGTGCTCTAGAGCCCGCGAGCCACAACTACTGAGCCCATGCACTGCGACTACTGAAGCCCTTGCGCACTAGGGCCTGTGCTCTGCAACAAGAGAAGCCACCACAATGAGAAGCCTGCACACCGCAATGAAGAGTAGCCCCCACTCGCTGTAACTAGAGAAAGCCTGCGTGCAGCAACGAAGATCCAACGCAGCCCCCCCAAAAAAATGGTGATTAAAAAAAAATAATATAAAACCACAGTCCCCAAGAAAGGCAATTTTGACCTAGTGAGTATCCTGTGGCATTAGGAATTTCAAAGTACATTTTGAGATGATGAGCAGGAGTCTGTGAATGTTTATGTATATGTTGGGGGTCCCTGACCCATGGGAACCTTTGCTCTTCTGAAAGGATGGGATCTGAAATTTTGTGCAAGGCACTTTTCTATACATTATCTCATTGGAGCTTCATAAACAGATTTCTATTTTGGAATAATTACCCCCATTTTGTAGAAAAGGGAACTGAAACTCAAAATTATTAAGTAATTTGTTGAAAGTCTCACGGCTGCTGGCTAACCTGGGATTCCCATTTAGATCTGTCTTATTGAAAGTCCTTATTCTTTGAAAATAATGATATCATCAACAACAACAACTATAATAATAGTAGATGAGACAGACTGCCAACTATGTGTCAGGCACTATGGTAAGCGCTGTCCATGGATTATATCATTTAATCCTTATGATAACCTTATGAGGTAGGTTATTATCCCCATTTTACAGATAAGAGAAACTGAAGTTCAGTGCAATTAAGTCACTGGCTCAAGGCTCCTCGGCTTGTAAATATCAGAGGAGGGGCCTGAATACATCCTTGTGTGACACCAGTGCTGCAAGGGCATTGACTCTGCTAACTTCTGCCCTTCTCAAGTCATACCAATTCATGCATTTAGCCCAAATGTCTTTCCTTAAGGGCCATCTCATCTAATTCCTTCATTCAACAAAGGATCAACTGGACCATAAAGAAATCCCCTCATGCCCATATTCCCTTCTAAAAGGAGATTTTTGGCTACTTTAAAAATTTTATTTATTTATTTTTAAAATTTTATTGGAGTATAGTCGATTTACAATGTTGTGTTAGTTTCAGGTGTACAGCAACGTGATTTAGTTATACATATACATATATCTATTCTTTTTCAGATTCTTTTCCCAGATAGGTTATTACAGAGTATTGAGTAGAGTTCCCTGTGCTCTACAGTAGGTCCTTGTTAGGTATTTTATATATAATAGTGTGTGTATGTTAATCCCAAGGATTTTTGGCTACTTAACGGAGAAAGCTCTGAACTTGGACTTCTTCCTTGTACCAGCCAAGACCATTCGCTCTTCCCCAAGTCCTATCTTGTTCACCACTGAGGGGCTAGCTCAGAGTCCCAGCCCTTGATTGGACAGAGGCAGCCACAGCTCCCGCCCAGGCCAGCCTTTCTTCCCAATTCTATGCCTGTCTTGAGAACATTTTTAATGAGTGGAACCCTACTGTGGAAAGGGCTTCTTGAGCTAGTGTTGGCCTGGCTTCCCCTTATCATTCATGCCCTGCACTCAAAGCTTTGGCCCCAGATCTGGCAAGAGGGATCTGGCCTCAGTCTGAATTTAGTCTCGCACCAGTTGCCCCCATTTCCTGAGGAAGCCATTGAAAACGGTCAGTTAAGACCCGTTTCTCAGCATCTCCTGTTCCCTTCCTGGGTTTTTCTCTTGTTCTCCTTTCCTACCCTCAGTCTGTCTACCCTACCTCCTAGCATTTGCCCAGCACACACATCCTTCACTTCATGGGTCGTCTTTCGCAAGATATACCTTTGAGCAAGGTGGAGGAAGAGGAGGGTGTTCCATGGGGATGAAGGCAATTTGAGAGTAGCAGAGAGGAGTCCCAGGTAGGTTATGTGCAGACTTTCCAGTGTTCTCTCTGCTTCCATCCCAGTCATTTCCAGTCCAGGAGAGGCACTGCAGCTGGAAATATTTCCAAAATGTAAGTCTGCTTAAAATTCTTTATGGATTCCCAGTCACCTATCAGCTTTGGTCATACAATTTTAATGTACATAACCATCACCTGGTGATCTTGTAAAAATGCAGATTCCTAGGCCCTGCTTTCAGCACACCTGATTCAGTAGAGGTGGATTATCTGTATTTGCAAGAGCCTCTGGGAGATACTGATGCAGATGGCCCAGGAACTGAGCTTTGGGAAGTTTTGACCCACAGGACAAAGTTCAAACTCTTTAGAATGTGTCTTGGTCTGCTCAGGCTGCCATAACAAAATACCATAGACTGGGAGGCTTAAACATCAGAAATCTATTTTCTCACAGTTCTGGAGGCTGGAAGTCCAAAATCAAGGTTCCAGCTGATTTAGTTTCTGGTGATGGTTCTCTTCCTGGCTTGTAGATGGTTCCTTCTCATGATGTCCTCACGTGGCCTTTATTTGGTGTGTGTACAAGAAGAGAGAAAGAGATAGAAACGGAGGTGGAGGGAGAGGGAGAGAGAGAAGAGAGGGGGAGATAGAGAGAGAGAGAGAGAGAGAGAGAGAGAGCTCTTTGGTGTCTCTTCTTATAAGACCACCAATCCTATTGGATCAGGGCCCCACCTCTATGACCTCCTTTAACCTTAATTACTTCCTTTAGAGGCCCCATCTCCAAACACAGCCACACTGTGTGGTTAGGGCTTCAAAATATGAATTTGGTCTTGGGGGGGGATACAAACATTCAGTCCATACCTGTATGGCATATAGTACTCTTCCTTTGCATCTCCAATATCCCTTCCTTTTTGTATTATACAGTCCAAATGTAATAAACTATACTAGACTTCTGATACTTTGGAGGGATAAGTTCCAAGACCTTTGCAGTTACAACTGTCAGGCATTCAGTGTGAGTTTAATAACCTATCACTTACTCCTCTTTGAAGGAATTACACACAAGGATTGGTGCTGGGGCAAGAAGGTCAGGCCCAGAAACCAAATAAGCATTTCTATTCCTGTTTCATTTGAATCTGAAAGGGCTGGGTATGCCAGGCTGAGTTGCTCATTCAGCCTCATGGACAAAGATGACTGGGTGTTTCTACCCTTCCTACAAGCCTCATATATGCTAGACTCTCCTGTAGAGCAGGGATGAATCAACTAAGGATGATTTTGCCTCTCTCTCCCCTCCCTCAGGGATATTTGGCAGTGTCTGTGGTCATTCTTTTTTTTTTTTTTTTTTTTTTTTGCGGTATGTGGGCCTCTCACTGTTGTGGCCTCTCCCGTTGCGGAGCACAGGCTCCGGACGCGCAGGCTCAGCGGCCATGGCTCATGGGCCCAGCCGCTCCGCGGCATGTGGGATCTTCCCGGACCGGGGTGCAAACCCGCGTCCCCTGCATCGGCAGGCGGACTCTCAACCACTGCGCCACCAGGGAAGCCCTGTGGTCATTCTTGATCATCACCACTGGGGGAGGGCAGTGGCTCTTGGCATCTAGTGAGTGTAAAGGCCAGGGATGCTGCTCAATACCCTAGAATACACAGGACCCCCTCTTTTCCGTACACACATAATGAAAAAATGATCCAGTCCAAACAATAGTGATGACGTTGAGAAATTCTCTCCTTAGTGGTCCTGCTGAGGGCATGTTTGCACAACGGTCTTCTACGGATGAGGGCAGGAAGTGTAAAATAGGACGGGGAACCCGGCTTCTGATATTCAAGGCTCAGTCATCATGCCCACTAGTAAAATGTGGCTCAATCATGTATCTAATTCCAGACATTCTGATGAGCAACTTCTCTTCCCATGGGAAATAGGAAGACGGGGAGCTGGGATGAGGGGAAGAGGATGGAGACTGAGCAACTTTAACTGACGATTCTTTTCTCTAAGGGTTGAGGTGGAAATGTCAGGGGAGAAGATGTATTAGGGTCCCATGGTTGCTGTAACAAATTGCTACCCACTGCATGGCTTTTAAAACAACACAAAGTTGTTTTCTTACAGTTTTGGAGGCCAGAAGTCTGAAATCAAGGTGTTGGTTGGTAGGGCCATACTGTCTCGGAGAACGCTTCCTTGCCTTCCTGGCTCCAGACGTTGCTCGGCTTGTGGCTGCATAACTCCAACCTCTGTCTCTCTTCATGTGGCCTTCTTCCCTCTGTGTTTGTATGTTTCAAATCTCCCTCTGCATTTCTCTTACAAGTATGCCTGTCACTGTATTTAGGGCCCACCTGGGTAATTGAGGATGATCTCATCATGAGATTCTTAATTTGATTATATCTGCAAAGACCCTCTTTCTAAATAAGGTCACATTCACAGGTTCTGGGGATTAGGACTGGGGCAAACTTTTGGGGGGATGCTATCCAACCCAGTACAGAATGGGATAAAACAGGAAAAGGGAAGGGAATAAAAGAACACTGTGGAATATGATTTACCACCTAAAATTCAGGGAAAGGAGAGGATGAGGAAGAGAGGGAGTAACAGTAATAAAGCATCTACCACATGCCAGGAACTGGACTAAAGCTTTCCATTCCTCATAACCACTAATCCTTGCTAACACTTGGTGGATTGGTTATCTCTTTTTTTTTTTTTTTGCGGTATGCGGGCCTCTCACTGTTGTGGCCTCTCCCGTTGCTGAGCACAGGCTCCGGACGCGCAGGCTCAGCGGCCATGGCTCACGGGCCCAGCCACTCCGCGGCGTGTGGGATCTTCCCGGACCAGGGCACGAACCCGTGTCCCCTGCATCAGCAGGCGGACTCTCAACCACTGCGCTACCAGGGAAGCCCTGGTTATCTCTATTTTAAAGATGGAAACAGAAGCTTAGGAAAGTAAACAAGTAGCTCAAGCACATACAGAAATTGAACACTGCTCTGCTGGTTCTAGAACCTGTGCTCTTTCTAAGATAAAGGAAGCATTTGCATGGCTTCTCACTAGCAGCTGTCGGGAGAGGTCAAAACCAGAACATCTATTTTGCAACACAGAAGCTGTCATTGCTCATCCTGGGCCTCCCCCAGCCTGGCCTTCACCTGCTTGCCTTTGGCAGCTGGAACCCAGGTGCTTGGACAGCCCCGTTGGCAGGGCACAGAGGCAGATTTTGGCAGGTTCAGAGGCAACACCCTTTTTGGCACCCTTGGCCACTTGGCACTACAGAGGAACCAGTCCCACAGATAAATATTAAAGCATTTGGATTCCCTACTCTCACCAGTGCTGGAATTGGAGCAAATCAGGCAGAACTTCCTGAGAGAGAAACAGTGTAGTATGCTAGAAGAAGAAGGTTGGAAAAAGACAGACCCCAGTTCAAATCCCATCTTTGCCACTTACGGGTTGTGTGACCACAGGTGAGTTATTTCAGATCTCTGAGCCTCAGCATTCTCAACATCCTCAGCTATAAACTAGAGGATGATAGTATCCACCTTTGCAGAGCCTGCACATAAAGCGCCTTGAACGATGCCTGCCACACTGTAGACTCTTAAAGCTCCTGGGTTGGGTGAATCTGCATGTTCCTATGATGCTTCCTTATCCCTGGCTAGCATCTATCTGTAGGGTGAGGTCTCTGCTTGCTTGGAAGTGGCAGTGGTGGAGCTGGCATCTCATTGCCAGGTACCTTCTGTCAAATGCAAATGTGTTGAACATCACCGCTAATGAAAGGGGAAGGATCTTGGAGAAAGGATGCCTAGGTGGAAGACTGTGGGATCCCATGTGACTTGGCCTGGAAGGGCTTTTATTGAATATCTACTATGAATCAGGCCCTGTGCTGGTGCCTTATTACCGTCCCTCTTTTAGGGTCATAGTCATCTTCGTTCTTTTGTTTTTTGTTTTAATTGAAGTATAGTTTATTTACAATGTTGTGTTAATTTTTGCTGTACAGCAAAATTAACTCAGCTATACACATATATACATTCTTTTTCATATTCTTTTCCATTATGGTTTATCACAAGATACTGAACATAGCTCCCTGTGCTATACAGTAGGACCTTGTTGTTTATCCATTCTACATATAATAGTTTGCATCTGTTAACCCCAAACTCCCAATCCACCTGCCCCCCACCTTGGCAACCACAAGTCTGTTCCCTATGTCTGTGAGTCTGTTTCTGTTTTGTAGATAGGTTCATTTGTGTTGTACTTTAGATTCCACATATAAGTCATAGTTACCTTGGGATTGATATCAGTATATTAAGAGGATTCTTTTAAAAAGTTTTTTAATAAATTTATTTTATTTATTTTTATTTTTGGCCGCGTTGGGTCTTCGTTGCTTCATGCAGGCTTTTCTCTGGTTGTGGCGAGCAGGGGTTACTCTTCGTTGTGGTGCGGTGGCTTCTCTTGCTGCGGAGCATGGGCTCTAGGCGCGTGGGCTTCAGTAGTTGTGGCCCATGGGCTTAGTTGCTCCTTGGCATGTGGGATCCTCCTGGACCAGGGCTTGAACCCCTGTCTCCTGCATTGGCAGGCGGATTCTTAACCACTGCGCCACCAGGAAAGCCCCAAGATGGTTCTTTAAAACTCAGCACAACATCATCTTCTCTTTGCATTTTCTCTGAACCTCTAGGCTTATGTGATGTCCCCCTTCTCTGAATTTCTAGAATACCCCATACTTCATTTATCATCATACTTATGACATTGGATTGTAACAGTTTATTTATTATATAGGGACAAATTTAAAGGCAAGGGCTAATTATTCCTTTTCTCTATCTTCCTAGACCACTGGTCTTCAAAATTTGGTCCTTAGACCAGCCGCACCAACATCACCTGGAAACTTGTTATAAATGCAAATTCTCAAGATATACCCCAAACCCACTGAATCAGAGACTCTGGACCTGGGCGTTGGTAGTCTGTTTTAACAAGCCCTCCATGTGACCCTCATGCATGCTCAAGTTGGAAAACCACTGTCCCAGACCACTGGTCCTCAAGCTTGGTGATGCATCAGAAGCTCTAGGGAGCTTTAGAAAATAGTGATGCCTTGGTCTCACTTCCAGAGATTCTGAGTTAATTGTTTCAGAGTGTGCCCTGGGCATTGGGATCCTTTAAAGCCTCCAAAGGATTCAGCCAATTGGCTTCAGATGTTCAGCCAAAGGTGAGAACCACCAACATGGCACATCCCTCCCAATGGGCACTCAGTGTGCATTTGTTAATTAGTAGAACATGGTGGTTCAGTGCCTGCTTGGGAGTCCGACACAGATGCCACCTTAACGTCCTTCTTTCTAACTGTGGGTCAGTTCTTTTTTTCTTTTTCCATATTTAAAAAAATGTGGCAAGAATACTTAGCATGAAATCTACCCTCATCAAAATTTTACAATTTTTATTATAGTATTTTTAACTATAGGCACTATTTTGTACAACAGATCTCTAGAATTTATTCATCTTGCATAGCTGAAACTTTATACCCTTTGGACAGCAACTCCCCACTTCCCCCTCCCCCCAGGCCCTGGCAACCACCCTTCTACTCTCTGCTTCTATGAATTTCACTACTTTAGATCCCTCATATATGTAGAATCATGCCACATGTGTCCTTCTGTGACTGGCTTATTTCACTTAGCATAATGTCCTCCAGATTCATCCATGTTGTCGCACGTGGCAGGATTTCCTTCTTTTTTTTTTAAGGCTGAATAATATTCCACTGTATGTATATACTACATTTTCTTTATCATCCATCTATCAATGGACATTTAGGTTCTTTTCCTATATGGGCTACTGTGGATAATGCTGCAATGAACATGGGAGGGCAACTATCTCTTGAGATCCTGACTTCAATTCTTTTGGGTATATACTTAGAAGTGAGGTTGCTGGATCTTATGGTAGTTCTATTTTTAATTTTTTTGAGGAAACTCTATGTTGTTTTTCATAGTGATTACACTGTTTTACATTCACTGTGGGTCAGTTCTTGACCTCTGTAAGCCTTAATTTCAGTATCTGTTAATAGGAGTAATAATGTGAATCTTCGTATAGGATTGTTTTGAGGATTACCTATATAATGCATATAAATCCCTTGGTACAATGAAAAACTTCCAATTAGCTGTGGTGATTAGTATTATCTCCATTTTATAGGAGAAGAATGTGAAACTCGAAACTTTGGCTAAAGAAAGAGTGCCCCGCGTGGATCAACGTCAAAACCTCAGGTTTTAAGATCCAAAGTCATTAGCTCTGCCTTCAGGGTACCATAACTTCCTGTATTTCTGTTGTCTGGAGGAGACTTGAGGAGACTCCCCTTGACCATCTGAATCACTGCACCCGAGTCTTCGGGGCTATAGCTCATCTATTGAACAACAAAATATTTAGGGAGCTCCAAGATTTCTGTTCTCAATATTGAGTTGTACTATTGGTTGTCAAGTGTTGGGTGAAAAATTCCCAGGTTTCTTTGGAAACTGGCCAACACTTACAGATATTATTACCCAGGAGATGGACTCCATCAGTATTCTTTCAGTTATAAGTAGCAATAAAACCCATCTCAAACTTGCTTAAACAATTAATGTTATTAATTGGGTCATGTAGCAAAAAGTCTAGGAATCCAACTAGGAACAGTTGCTCAAAAGACCTTGTTAAAAGTTTACCTTTTGTTGCTTAAAAAGTGAAACATAAAATTCAACATACACTTAGTGTGCCGAGAAATTCCCCTCCTATGTATTTACCCAAGAGAATTGAAAATTATATCCACTCAAAGAAATCTACACTAATATTCATAGACGCTTTATTCATAATAGCCCCAAACTGGAAGCAACCCAAATGTCCATCAGCAGGAGAATTAATAAACAAGCTGTGGAATAGCCACACAATGGGATAACTCTTAGCAATAAATAGAATGAATATTGATACATGCAAAAACAAGGTTGAATCTCAAAAGCATTATATTGAGTGAAAGAAGCCAGGCATATCTGTATATTCTATTTATATGAGATTTTAAAAGGTAAGCCTGTAGTGATAGAAGTAGACCAGTGGTTGCCTGGAGTTGGGATGGAGTAATTGACTGCAAACAAGTGTGAGAGACCCCTCTAAGGTAATGGACATGTTATATTTTGTGCTTGTCATGGTGGTTACTTGAAGATATGCATGTGTCAAAATGTATCAAACTGTACACTTAACATGGGTACATTTTATTTTGTGCAAATTATACCTCAATAAGTTTTATTGAAAAATCTGCCTCTCTCTCTGGCTCTGCTTACCTCGATGCGGCTTCATTTGCAGGCAGGCTCTCCCCATGTGGTAGCAAAGCCAGCTCTCAGCAATTTATGACCCTCGGCTCAGCAACCCCAAGGGAAAGAGAGCTTCTTTCTATATTACAGTAATGGCATAGATTGTCATTGGATTAACTGAGGTCATGTGACCTTCCTCGAACCAGTCACTGTCTGGGGATGATAGTGGAATTCTCTGATTGGTCAGGCCTGGGTCATGTGCTAGAGTCAGGGGGTGGGGTCAGCCCTCCAAAACTACAGAGTGTGAATAGGGGAGGAGTCCATTCCCAAAAGAAAGCAGAGGTGTTGTTACTAGAAGATGGAGAAATGGACGTAGATGCCATAGAGGTCTTCTACATAGACCTTCCCTGGATATACCTTCCTGGCTGGGTACCTCTCTCTCTTTCAGAACCCTCGTCATCCAGAATGAGACAGATCCACCTGTTTCATTACTTTTGTGATTTCTGCAAGCATGAGGTAGTAGAGGGCAAAGGCATTGAAGTCAGACACATGTGGGTTCAAATCTCAGCGCTGCTTCTTCTTGGCCCCTTGATCCTAGGCAATTTGTTGAAGCTCTCCAGGAATCAATTTCCTTATCTATGAAATGAGTATAATTGTAAGACCTACCCTATGACAGTACCGTGAGGATTCAATGAGATACTTCATATCAAGTGCTTGGCGCACAGTAAGCACTTAATCAATGTCATCTATTATTACTATTTTTAATATTTCAAATGGCTTTAAAAAACTGAGCATTTACCTATAACCAGGTGTAGCAGGTGTATGGGTGCCCTGCCCATATCGCCTCGGTACTTTCATTCCCATACATAGTGATGGCATTCCACTACAGGGACCTTCCACTCACTCCATATGACGGCTCCCTCTGGCATGCTCTCCTGCATGTGAGGTGGCCTAGAAGTGCTGGAGACTTGATGCCCCTGGGAGTAGCTCTCAGCCAGTGATGGATACCCCAGTTTTCTCATCTCTTGGGTGAGGCAACCCCGAGGCACGTTCTACAGCATCTCTCAGAAGGTCCCCCTCGCTCACCCACATTTTGGGATTGAGCCTCAGTTGCCCCCTGCCATTTAGGACTGGATCGTCTCACGCCCCTTCCCCGTCTAAATTCCCTGCTCCTTCCTAACTACTAAATCCACTATTTGCATTCAGACTTTATTTCAGAGCCTGCTTCTGAGGGAAGCCAACCTGAGATCCAGACCCCATGAGTGAGTGGAAACATCACAATTCTACTCTTGGCTAGAATCACCCAACACTGTATAATGTCATAGTGTAGTTGTCTCCCACAGGCCAGAGGCATTGACTGGTAGCTCTTTAAAGCTTTGATGAATAAAATATGGTAGAAAAGAATTAATTATTCCTTAATAAATGCAGTTTGCTGGGTAAGCAAACCCTATAAAGACATTTATAGGAGAGGAATGCAATGGGGGAGATGAATCCTGAAAGGCCCTTTCATGGCAAAAGAGCAGGAGTCACTGACAGGGGAGTTCTCAGTAAATACTGGTTGAGTGATTGATTAGTCTGGCTCCCAGCATAGGGCTATTACTCAGTGTCAGAATACTGGGCTGTGGGTTTATGTGCAGCCAAGTGACTTCGTGAAACTGCAAAGCTTGGGAAGCTGAGCACACACGTCCTGGCCATCCCTGTAGCTCTGCTGTGTTCATGGAGGGGCTAGTTTGAGTAAACCATGGCTCAGCCAGGTGCCACTGGGCACCATGGTTACAATGGATCTTATTCTAGGCATATTGGAAATGACTTTGCCAAGGATCCACGGTCCCAGATTTTAACCCCTCTCCTGCCACTACCTTCCTGTGTGACCTTGGTGAGTCCCCTGCTCTCCTCTGTCAAATGGAGTGGTTTGGATGAAGAGGCCCCAGTTATTCATGCTTTGTGAACTGTATGAGGCTATTGCCTTGTCAACAATGTATTCAGCTATTGCACATTCTCCATAGGGTGGGTGGGTAGCTGATGGACACTGCCCCATTTTATAGATAGAGTAACTGAGGTGGAGTGAGAAAACATGACGTGGTCACTACATACTGTGCCAGATTTTAAAAATTTCAGTACAGAATCTTATGTAATGTAACTCCTGAGACCTGAAGAGAAGACAGCCAAGGATAAGGCAACTTAGATATGTAACCTAGGAAACACTGGCGTTGAGATGGAGCCTGCCAGTGTGGAAAGCACGTGAGCACTAGAGTTCTGATGGACACGGCTTTGAATCTAAGCCTTGGCCACTCCCTGGCTCCCCGAAGCTCAAGGTCTTCACTTTTAAAATGAAAGAAATAATATCTATGCCATAAGATTAAGGTCAGGCTCATATGAGATAGTTAGTTCTGCTATAACACTTGTCCTGGAAACATGAATTTGTTCCAATGAGATGATATATTAGGAAGCAATTTGAACATAATGTGAATTTCACGTTTACCTATATACAGTTTCGTCAGTGAGAAGCAATAGGTGAATGAAAGAAATTGCCCTCAGCTGAAATGAGCCGTGTAAGAATACACAGAATGCATATATGCACACACCTCAAGCATCTACCTGATACCTAAGTTATGAGCCACACCCATCCACGTCTGGTGTTAAAACTTCCCGTCTGATTTCAGATAACTGTTCCACCACCTCACAACACATCAGCTGCAGTTTTCCCAACCCCCCACCTTCACAAGCCAACTTCAGGTCTTTTCCAAGGTAAAGGGTCATATTTATTGTAGTATGTGTGTATTCAAAAACCATTTAATATGTGTAAAACTGTGCTTCCATTTTTAGCAGTGTTCTGTGTTTTTTTTAATGTGTCACTGATGAAGTTTTTGAGTGTTGTGTCCCAACCTTATTTCCCCATAAACTTTGTAGTTTTTATTGTACAATGGTGCATAGTGCAGAGAATTTTAGGAATGCATATGTTATACTATAGCAGAACTGATTGTATAGTGAGGTAAAGTGCCTGGCATAGGGCATAGGACAGAGTAAATGTTAGAGTGCCCTCATTCCCTCACTTTTCATCCTCATATGATAAAAAGTAGAAAGAGCTGAATTGTAACTCCTGATTGTTTAGAGAAACTACTTGAGCTTCATAGGTAAAAAGGAAAGAGGGATTTATTAGAATTCTATCTCTTATGGACAGGAATGTAACTTGGCTTCACTGAAGTCATAACTGTGACCTTTAGTTGTCAGAAACAGAAACCTAACTCACACTTGTTAAGACAAAAAAAGTTTATTGGCTTGTTCCTAAAAGATTCCCTGAAGATTTGCTTCAGTCACAGCTGGATCAAGGCACTAAACCTATGCTGTGTCACTGGGACTTAGTTTCCGTCTCTCAGCCCTGCCTTCTGCTGGCTCTGTTTTCAAGCAGGCTTAACTCTAGTGCTGGCAAGATGGTGGCCAGCAATTCTTGGCTCACATCCGTACACTTCAAGTCTAGTGGAAAAGAGAGGGTGTTTCTTTTTTCTAGTCTCATTTGCCTAAATCTTGAGATTTATTGTCTCTAATTGGGTCATATTCCCATCCCTGAAATTATAATTGTGGCCAGAGGGATGTGATGTTCTTATGGCCAGGCTTGGGTGTCATACCCTCCCCTGGAATTAGGGTATAGTCAGCTCTTATGCAAATGAACCTGGGTGGAGGTGGGAAAGGGATGGTTCTCCATAGGAAATTCAATGTATTAGTACCCGAATAAGGAAGAATGAATATTGGACAGGCAAAAACAACAAAATCCCACTATAAGAAGTTACCAAAACCAGGGATTTGGAAGCCATTTAGATTTTCTTTACTACTCTATGTTTCACTGTTTTCTTTTCCTGAAACCTTTCTTTCTCTGCTTTTCTGATACACGTGATATTCATAATGGACAGAACCTGCCAACCCCACGCTACCCAAACTATTACAGAGCCAACCACCAGAAGGAGTGAATATCTCAATTCAAAATTCTAAAGGAAGGATTCTGACCCAGCTTGGATCAGGGGCTCACTTCCATTTAAACGACCTGATTCAGGCATGGGGGTGTTGCTGTTTTGTTGCATAAACAGATTTCCAGGAGTCCACTGTTAGGTCTGTAGATGTGAAGACCAATAGTAATGGTCATTGTGAGTTGGTCAGACTACCTAGTAGGTGTCCCTAACAAGGCAGGTCTTCTCAAATTGCTCCTCCACTATTTTCAGGATTCAAGTCCAAAATGGCTTAGCCCGTGGTTGATAAAGTGATGGACGCTTGTTAAATACCTGTATCTGAGGCCAGAGACTTCACCTTCCCCAAGCTCCTTGGAATCTAGCCCATTTAGCAGGATAGAGGCGAACAAGAGGAGTGAAGTTGGTGGGGGTAGAGACAGTGAGTACCATCAGCATCTCCTTACAAACGACCTAACTTCTCAGCTTCTATTTCACCTCCTGGTTCTGCTAGACTTGCTAATGATCAGTGACACTGACTCACATCTTATAGAACTCAGGTCACTGGTCTATTCTTTTTTCTGGGATGAGGGAAATTGGATCGTAGATATTCAGCCTCAGACCAGAATTAGTGAGATATGAGAGCAGGAAGTAATTTAAGTTTATCTTTTTGGTCTGCTTGGGTATTGTTTTGTGTGCCAGATTAGCACGGTAGGACCAATTCTTCAGCCTCCCAGTATGCATACTCTTTTCCATGTGACTTTGTAGTTTCTGTCACCAAAGAGGTGGGTGGAGTTGCTTTCCCACCTACTGAATTTGGACTGGCCTGTGATTTACTTTGACCAATAGGATATTGTCGAAGTGACTCTGTACCAGTTTATTTTATTTTATTAATTTTTATTTTATTTTATTTATTTTTTTATATAGCAGGTTCTTACTAGTTATCCATTTTATACATATTAGTGTATAGATGTCAATCCCAAACTCCCAATTCATCCCACCATCCACCCCCCACCCCCATGCCACTTTCCCCACTTGGTGTCCATACGTTGGTTCTGTACATCCGTGTCTCTGTTTCTGCCCTGCAAACCTGTTCATCTGTACCATTTTTCTGGGTTCCACATATATGCATTAATATATGATATTTGTTTTTCTCTTTCTGACTTACTTCACTCTGTATGACAGCCTCTAGATCCATCCACATCTCTACATATGACCCAATTTCGTTCCTTTTTATGGCTGAGTAATATTCCATCGTATATATGTACCACATCTTTATCCATTCGTCTGTCTATGAGCATTTAGGTTGCTTTCATGACCTGGCTATTGTAAATAGTGCTGCAATGAACATTGTGGTGAATGCATCTTTTTTTTTTTTTTTTTTTGCGGTATGCGGGCCTCTCACTGCCGTGGCCTCTCCTGTTGCGGAGCACAGGCTCCGGACGCGCAGGCTCAGCGGCCATGGCTCACAGGCCCAGCCGCTCCGCGGCATGTGGGATCTTCCTGGACCGGGGCACGAACCCATGTCCCCTGCATTGGCACGCGGACCCTCAACCACTGCGCCACCAGGGAAGCCCCGATGAATGTGTCTTTTTGAATTATGGTTTTCTCTGGGTATATGCCCAGTAGTGGGATTACTGCGTCATATGGTAATTCTATTTTTAGTTTTTTAAGGAACCTCCATACTGTTCTCCATAGTGGCTGTATCAGTTTACATTCCCACCAACAGTGCAAGAGGGTTCCCCTTTCTCCACACCCTCTCCAGCATTTGTTGTTTGTAGATTTTCTGATGATGCCCATTCTAACTGGTGTGAGGTGATACGTCATTGTAGTTTTGATTTGCATTTCTCTAATAATTAGTGATGCTGCACAGCTTTTCATGTGCTTCTTGGCCATCTGTATGTCTTCTTTGGAAAAGTGTCTATTTAGGTCATCTGCCCATTTTTGGATTGGATTTTTGTTTTTTTAATATTGAGCTGCATGAGCTGTTTATATATTTTGGAGATTAATACTTTGTCTGTTGATTTGTTTGCAAATATTTTCTCCAATTCTGAGGGTGTCTTTTCGTCTTCTTTGTAGTTTCCTTTGCTTTGCAAAAGCTTTTAAGTTTCATTAGGTCCCATTTGTTTATTTTTGTTTTTATTTCCATTACTCTAGGAGGTGGATGAAGAAAGATCTTGCTGTGATTTATGTCAAAGGGTGTTCTTCCTATGTTTTCCTCTAAGAGTTTTTTAGTGTCCAGTCTTACATTTAGGTCTCTAATCCACTTTGAGTTTATTTTTGTGTATGGTGTTAGGGAGTGTTCTAATTTCATTCTTTTACATGTAGCTATACAGTTTTCCCAGCATCACTTATTGAAGAGACTGTCTTTTCTGCATTTTATATCCTTGCCTCCTTTGTCATAGATTAGTTGACCATAGGTGCGTGGATTTATCTCTGGGCTTTCTATCCTGTTGCATTGATCTATATTTGTGTTTTTGTGCCAGTACCATATTTTCTTGATTACTGTAGCTTTGTAGTATAGTCTGAAGTCAGGGAGCCTGGTTCCTCCAGCTCCGGTTTTTCCCCTCAAGACTGCTTCGGGATCTTTTGTGTCTGCGTACAAATTTTAAGATTTTTTGTTCTAGTTCTGTAAAAAATGCCATTTGTAATTTGATAGGGATTGTATTGAATCTGTAGATTGCTTTGGGTAGTATAGTCACTTTCACAATGTTGATTCTTCCAATCCAAGAACATGGTATATCTCTCCATGTATTTGTATATCTTTAATTTCTTTCATCAGTGTCTTATAGTTTTATGCATACAGGCCTTTTGTCTCCCTAGGTAGGTTTATTCCTGGGTATTTTATTCTTTTTGTTGCAATAGTAAATGGGAGTGTTTCCTTAATTTCTCATTCAGATTTTTCATCATTAGTGTATAGGAATGCAAGAGATTTCTGTACATTAATTTTGTATCCTGCAACTTTACCAGATTCATTGATTAGCTCTAGTAGTTTCCTGTTGGCATCTTTAGGATTCTCTATGTATAGTATCATGTCATCTGCAAACAGTGACAGTTTTACTTCTTTTCCAATTTGTATTCCTTTTATTTCTTTTTCTTCTCTGATTGCCGTGGCTAGGACTGCCAAAATTATGTTGAATAATAGTGGTGAGAGTGGACATCCTTGTCTTGTTCCTGATCTTAGAGGAAATGCTTTCAGTTTTTCACCATTGAGAATGATGTTTGCTGTGAGTTTGTTGCATGTGGCCTTTATTATATTGAGGTAGGTTCCCTCTATGCTCACTTTCTGGAGAGTTTTTATTATAAATAGGTGTTGAATTTTGTTGAAAGCTTTTTCTGCATCTATTGAGATGATCATATGGTTTTTCTCCTTCAATTTGTTAATATGGTGTATCACATTGATTGATTTGCATATATTGAAGAATCCTTGCATCCCTGGGATAAATCCCACTTGATCATGGTGTATGATCCTTTTAATGTGCTGTTGGATTCTGTTTGGTAGTATTTTGTTGAGGATTTTTGCATCTATATTAATCAGTGATATTGGTCTGTAATTTTCTTTTTTTGTAGTATCTTTGTCCGGTTTTGGTATCAGGGTGATGGTGGCCTCATAGAATGAGTTTGGGAGTGTTCCTTCCTCTGCAGTTTTTTGGAAGAGTTTGATAAGGATGGGTGTTAGCTCTTCTCTAAATGTTTGATAAAATTCACCTGTGAAGCCATCTGGTCCTGCATTTTTGTTTGTTGGAAGATTTTTAATCACAGTTTCAATTTCATTACTAGTGATTGGTCTGTCCATAGTTTTTGTTTCTTCCTGGTTCAGTCTTGGAAGATTATACCTTTCTAAGAATTTGTCTATTTGTTCCAGGTTGTCCATTTTATTGGCATAGAGTTGCTTGTAGTAGTCTCTTAGGATGCTTTGTATTTCTGCGGTGTCTGTTGTAACTTCTTTTTCATTTCTAATGTTATTGATTTGAGTCCTCTCCCTCCTCTTTTTCTTGGTGAGTCTGGCTAAAAGTTTATCAATTTTGTTTATCTTCTCAAAGAACCAGCTTTAAGTTTTATTGATCTTTGCTATTGTTTTCTTTGTTTCTATTTCATTTATTTCTGCTCTGATCTTTATGATTTCCTTCCTTCTACTAACTTTGGGTTTTGTTTGTTCTTCTTCCTCTAGTTCCTTTAGCTGTAAGGTTAGATTGTTTATTTGAGATTTTTCTTGTTTCTTGAGGTAGGCTTGTATTGCTATAGACTTCCCTCTTAGAACTGCTTTTTCTGCATCCCATAGGTTTTGGATTGTTGTGTTTTCATTGTAATTTTTCTCTAGGTATTTTTTGATTTCCTCTTTGATTTCTTCAGTGATCTCTTGGTTATTTAGTAACGTATTGTTTAGCCTCCATGTGTTTGTGTTTTTTACGTTTTTTTCCCTGTAATTGATTTCAAATCTCATAGTGTTGTGGTCAGGAAAGATGCTTGATATGATTTCAATTTTCTTAAATTTACTGCGACTTGATTTGTGACCCAAGGTGTGATGTATCCTGGAGAATTTTCCTTGTGCACGTGAGAAGAAAGTGTAATCTGCTCTTTTTGGATGGAATGTCCTGTAAATATCAATTAAATCTATCTGGTCTATTGTGTCATTTAAAGTTTGTGTTTCCTTATTAATTTTCTGTTTGGATGATCTGTCCATTGGTGTAAATGGGGTGTTAAAGTCCCCCACTATTATTGTCTTACTGTCGATTTCCTCTTTTATAGCTGTTAGCAGTTGCCTTATGTATCGAGGTACTCCTATGTTGTGTGCATACATATTTATAATTGTTATATCTTCTTCCTGGATCAATCCCTTGATCATTATATAGTGTCCTTCCTTGTCTCTTGTAACATTCTTTATTTTAAAGTCTACTTTATCTGATATGAGTATTGCTACTCCAGCTTTCTTTTGATTTCAATTTGCATGGAATGTCTTTTTCCATCCCCTCACTTTCAGTCGTATGTGTCCGTAGGTCTGAAGTGGCTGTCTTGTAGACAGCATATAGATGGGTCTTGTTTTTGTATCCATTCAGCCAGCCTGTGTCTTTTGGTTGTTGCATTTAATCCATTTACGTTTAAGGTAATTATTGATACGTATGTTCCTGTTACCATTTTCTTAGTTGTTATGGGTTTGTTTTGTAGGTCCTTTTCTTCTCTTGTGTTTCCCACTTAGAGAAGTTCCTTTAGCATTTGTTGTAGAGCTGGTTTGGTGGTGCTGAACTCTCTTAGCTTTTGCTTGTCTGTAAAGCTTTTGATTTCTCCGTCAAATCTGAATGAGATCCTTGCCGGGTAGAGTAATCTTGGTTGTAGCGTCTTCCCTTTCATCACTTTAAATATATCATGCCACTCCCTTCTGGCTTGTAGAGTTTCTGCTGAGAAATCAGCTGTTAACCTTATGGGAGTTCCCTTGTATGTTATTTGTTGTTTTTCCCCTCTTTTTTTCAATAATTTTTCCTTGTCTTTAATTTTTGTCAATTTGATTACTATATGTCTTGGCATGTTTCTCCTTGGGTTTATCCTGCCTGGGACTCTCTGTGCTTCCTGGACTTGGGTGGCTATTTCCTTTCCCATGTTAGGGAAGTTTTCAACTACAATCTCTTCAAATATTTTGTCGGGTCCTTTCTCTCTCTTCTCCTTCTGAGACTCCTGTAATGCAAATGTTGTTGCATTTAATGTTGTCCCAGAGGTCTCTTAGGCTGTCTTCATTTCTTTTCATTCTTGTTTCTTTATTCTGTTCTGCAGCAGTGAATTCCACCATTCTGTTTTCCAGGTCACTTATCCGTTCTTCTGCCTCAGTTATTCTGCTATTGATTCCTTGTATTGTATTTTTCATTTCAGTTACTTTATTGTTCATCTATGTTTGTTTGTTCTTTAATTCTTCTGGGTGTTTGTTCTTTAATTCTTCTAGGCCTTTGTTAAACATTTCTTGCATCTTCTTGATCTTTGCCTCTATTCTTTTTCTTAGGTCCTGGGTCATTCTTCACTATCATTATTCTGAATTCTTTTTCTGGAAGGTTGCCTATCTCCACTTCATTTAGTTGTTTTTCTGGGGTTTTATCTTGTTCCTTCATCTGGTACAAAGTACTCTGCCTTTTCATTTTGTCTGTCTTTCTGTGAATGTGGTTTTCCTTCTACAGGCTGAAAAATTGTAGTTCTTCTTGCTTCTGCTGTCTACCCTCTGGTCAATGAGGCTATCTTCTGTACCAGTTTAGAGCCTAGAGCTGACGAGTCTTTGTGTATTTCTGCTTGCTCTCTTATACCTCCACCATTCCCTAGAGAACTTGCCCAGACTAACCTGCTGGAGGATGAGAGCCATGTGAAATATAGCCAGGACACCTAGCAACGTCATTTGAGATTATCCTAGATTAGCCAGCAGTCAGCCAATCCAAGACATGTGAATGAGCTGAGCTGAAACTGGAAGGGATGCCTGGATGATCTTAACCTAAGTAATTGGTCACAGACTTGAGAGCTAAATAAACACATTTTGAAAATAACTACAGTATTTGGAGGGATGATTTTTTTCAAAAAACACTGACGTATTGTTGGTGTAAATATTACATAAGTTACACGTGTACAATATAGTGATTCACGTGTGGGATGGTTTTTTTTTAATTTTCCTATTTTAATTGTTAGAATACTGTCCAAAGCAATACAGTAGAAATGTATTGTATATATGTTTACAGCATATATAAAATGAGAATATGAAAACAATAACATAAAGGATGGAGGGAGAAATTAAAAATATAATACTTAAAGTTATTACTCTCTATTTTGAGTAGGATAATATTATTTGAATTTGGACCATTATAACTTAAAGGTGTATATTTTAAATTTTTATTTATTTATTTTTATTGCAATATAGTGTATGTACAATATTACATTAGTTTCGGGTGTATTGCATAGTGATTTGACATTTGCATACATTATGAAATGATCACCCCAATAAGTCTAGTAACAATCTGTCCTCATACAAAGTTATTAAAATATTATTGACCATGTACCATATGCTGTATGTTACATCCCCGAGGATTACTTATTTTATAACTGGAGGTATGTATGGAAGATGGTTTTTAAAGCAGCATTATTGTGGCAACCTATAACTGATAAGTTTAAGATAGAATTAAAAGCTTTGTATCTTGAATATCTACTATGCAACAGATATCTTATGTATAGTGGCTTCAGTCTTCCCAACACATCTAGGTTGGTTGCATTTTGAAGATAACTGAGATGAGAATTACAGAGGTTATGTGACTTCCGTGGGGCCAACCTGCTAATAAGGGCTTGGTTGGAGATAATAAGACAGATACTTCCCACCATATGAATCTACCTACCTCTCTGTGGTGTATCCACACCCAGAATCCCATGGTGGCAATTGCTGTTAGTCCAAAGATCTCAATAATTTAGAGTAAAGGGGAATATTTCCTTGGACTGTGTTATCCTAAGGTTGATTATTTCTTCCTGTAAGTCTCAGTTTTAATAACTTCTACCATAAAGATCTTGGATTTGTTGATAATATTATCATATTTAAAAGGGCAAAGACTCGAACAGACAATTCACAAATGAATATACAAATGATTGATAAGCACATGAAAAGATGCCCGACATCATTAGTTATCAGGGAAAGGCAAACCAAAACTATAATAAGATAGATATCACCATTAGAATGGCTAAATTAAATTGTGACAATATCAAGTGATGGTGAAAAAGTGGAGCAAGTAGAATTCTCATACATTGAGGGCATAAAGTGGTACAACAGAAAAGATTTTGGTCGTTTTAAAATAAAGTTAAGTCTGCATTTACTGTATGACTTATCAGTGTTATGCCTTGGTATTTATTCAAGATTCATGTAAACATGTCCATGCAAAATCTTGTATACTAATATTTGCAGCAGCTTTATTGAAAATAACTCTAAACTGGAAACAAGGCGAAAGTCCAGCTACCAGTAAATAAGGAAACTACTTGTGGGATGTTACATAATAAGAAAAATGAATAAATTACTGCTATGTGCATTAATATGGATAAATTCAAAAAAATTAGGCTGAGAGCAAAAAGGCAGACATAAACGAGTACATAATATATACTTTTATATGAAATCTAGGATTGAAAAATCAAATCTGTAGTGACTGAAGGCAAATAAGTGTTTTTCTGTGGCCAAGGAGTGGGGGATTTATTAAGATGGAACCCAAGGGGACTCTTTTGTTGTTGTTTTTTGGCTGCATTGAGTCTTTGTTGCTGCGTGTGGGCTTTCTCTAGTTGCAGCAAGCAGGGGCTACTCTTCATTGCGGTACACGGGCTTCTCATTGCAGTGGCTTCTCTTCTTGTAGAGCATGGGCTCTAGGCACACAGGTTTCAGTAGTTATGGCACACAGGTTCAGTAGTTGTGGCTCGCAGGCTCTAGAGTGCAGGCTCAGTAGTTGTGGCGTACGGGCTTAGTTGCTCCGTGGCATGTGGGGATCTTCCCGGACCAGGGCTCGAACTCGTGTCGCCTGCATTGGCAGGTGGATTCTTAACCACTGTGCCACCAGGGACATCCCCCAAGGGGATTCTTGAGGGTGATAGAAATGTTCTATATCTTAGTGGGTAAACTGGTATATCCATTTGTCAAAAGCCATCAAAATGTACAATTAAGGTGGGTGCATTTAATTGCATGTAAATTATAACCAATGGGGATGATTTTTAAAAAGACTTAAAATTATGTCTTCTGAAAGTCATGGTTAGAGGGTTCTGGGGAGATGGTTGATGGTGCGGCACAATCAGCTTCCCGGAATTAGGAGAAAATTGCCCCAGCTGCCAAAGACAATTCAGAACCACCGAGAGCACCTGTATTAAATGTTAAAATGCAGGGAAAGCAGTTAGCACAGAGCCTGGCAACAGAGTAAGCACTCACTAAAAGGCAGCTCAAACCACAACTACTGAGCCCACGTGCCACAACTACGGAGTCTGCGCTCTAGAGCCCATGAGCCACAACTTCTGAGCCCATGTGCCACAACTACTGAAGCCCGCCCACCTAGAGCCCGTGCTAGGCAACAAGAGAAGCCACTGCACTAAGAAGCCCGCGCACCACAACGAAGAGTAGCCCCCTCTCGCCGCAGCTAGAGAAAGCCCGCGCGGAGCAACGAAGACCCAACACAGCCAAAAATAAATACATTAAAATAAATAAATTTTAAAAAAGGCAGCTCAAAAACCCCTTTAATGAATGCTTACTATATGCAAGGTATCATGTAAGACCTTATTTATTTGCATTATTTCATTTTATTCTCACCAGCCACTGTTAATACTTTCACTCTGCCGTTGAGAAGTCAAACGTTTTCCTCAGTACAATTTTTGTAAAAAAGGAAAGTAGAGAACAATGAAACACACACACACACACACACACACACACACACACACACACACACACACACACACACACACACACACACACACACACACACACACACACACACACACACACACACACACACACACACACACACACACACACACACACACACACACACACACACACACACACACACACACGTTAAACTTCAAAATGTTGGTCTGAGGCCCTGAAATGGGAAAGGGACTTTTTGCCTCTCAGGTGTAATTTGTTCTGCTTCCAGGATGTCTGAAGCTAGAGTCGTCATCAGGCAAGCAGGTGTGCCTGCCCTGTGTACAGGAACTTCAGGTACATTTTCCCAAGCCTCTGGCAGATTGTTTTTTACATACAAAATCACTTGTCAGGCAGACTTTTTTCCCCCTTAGTTCTCATAAGATAGAAACAACAGTGTTACATAACAGGCATCAGCAGTGTTGGTTTTGCAGAGCATCTGACCAAGATTGGGGAGTGGGCAGCAGCAAGGGAGGAGGCAAGTGGTAGCTTAGAGAGCCTTGGAAGCTAAGGTTCTGGGCAGAATGCTGGTGAGAGAACGGGGCAGAGATAAACTCTTCTCATAGGAGATTGGGCAAAGAATCAAGCTGGGAGCTCAAACCCCAGGGTCTCTGCTGGCCAGCGTCTCCTCTCATCCACACTGTTATCCCCGTGGTTCCATGCCCTGTATCTTGCCTGGACTCCAGAAGTAACCTCCTAACGGGTCTTTTCACTTCCAGCCTTTCTCTATCTTGATCCTAGATCTTTGTAGGCACGTATGTCTGTTTTTTTCGCTGACTTCTCTCAAATGTCTTAAGCATTCCGCCAAACTGAACTTCCTCATATAGTAGAGTCCTTCATAAACATCAATGGTGGGCTTCCCTGGTGGCGCAGTGGTTGAGAGTCCGCCTGCCGATGCAGGGGACACGGGTTCGTGCCCCGGTCCGGGAAGATCCCACATGCCGTGGAGCGGCTGGTCCCGTGAGCCATGGCCGCTGAGCCTGCGCGTCCGGAGCCTGTGCTCCGCAACGGGAGAGGCCACAACAGTGAGAGGCCCGCATACCGCAAAAAAAAAAAAAAAAAAAAAAAAAAAAAAAAAAAAACATCAATGGTCATTCAAAATCTGGGCCCTGACTACATCGCCAGTTTCTTTCTTTGCTCCTGTGGCCCCTCGATCCTCATCCTAATGAACTACATGCAGGTTCCTCCACGTATCCTGCGATGCTGTATTTTGCCTACGTGGTTCTGTCTACCTGAATGCCCTTTCCTGCCTCAACTGTCTCTCTAACTTCCAAATAGCCTCCAAGTAAGAACTCAGGTGTCAGCCGCTTTCAGTCTTCCCCCTCATTCTACCCCCATTATACTTGCAGTTGGATCAGAGACCCCTTCTTTGTGCTCCTACACCATCCTTATTCCAGCTCCTTATTAAAACTTCCACGTTGTAATACACTAGTCTGTTTAATCATTTGCAATTTGCCTTCTCTTCTTCATCTCTGTCCCTTTCTTCCATTTCCTTCAGAGCACCTAGAATAACGTATTGTGGTCTACAAGGTCCTATGCGAGGAAGCCCCTGCCCTCACTCTAGCCTTATCTTGTAGCCCTCTCATTCTTGTTCACTCTGTGCCAGCTACCCATGGCTTTTTTCATGTCTTCCAATGTGCCACATAGTCCTTCTTGCCACAGGACCTTTGCACATGCTCTTCCAACTGACTGTCATGCTTTCATCCTTCTCCATATTCCCCATCTCGTAGTTCATTTCAGTGCATCCTTGCATTGAAATGAATTCAGCTCAGTCATTTTTCCTGGGACACCCTCTCTGAGCTTTACTATCACCTTGCATGTTTCTTTAAACATATGTCCTAACAGTGACATTGCATATTTGCAGAGGTGATCATTTGTTAATTCTCTCCCCAACTAGACTATAAGCTTCACAGAGTCAGAGACCACCTGTCATGTCTACTCGACCCACCACTGAATTACTAGTGTCTGGCATAGAGTAGAGGCCCAATAAATATTTATTTAATCACTCAGCAGCCGACCCTACCTCATTCCCTCATTTAATACTAAACAATTCATAATATTCATCCTAACATTACACGTTTCAGTTCACAAATGACATAGGGATAAAGGCCAGGGATATTATCCCATTTTTTCAGGGGAGTAACTTGAAGGCTCAGAGAGGCCAAGTGACTTGCACAGGGTCATAAAGCTATTCGAGAGCCTCTGTCTCCAGCTCTTTCCATGCGTCTACCTCCAGCTTCCATATATGGAAAAAGACATGCCTGGCCAACGTGTCAATGCCATGAGTTTGTTTATTTCTGTACCTCTTAGAGGACACTGTGAGATTAAGGAGGTTGGCATATTCAGAGCCCAGAGAAAGCTACAGCGTAATCCAGGCCCTTATTACATTACACTTTGGAAGATGAATAGGAGCTACCAGGCATTTGCCTAAATCAATAAGCAGAGTGGCATTAACTAGCGCGGGGTTTGTTTTTCCTCCCCAAATGAGGAGCAGTTGGCGTACAGGGAATGCACAAACCCCACACACCTGTTCTCTGGCAATGACCACAAGAACAAAAGCTCCATATAAAGAAGGATGGTTGGGGGCTTCCCTGGTGGCGCAGTGGTTGAGAGTCCGCCTGCCGATGCAGGGGACACGGGTTCGTGCCCCGGTCCAGGAAGATCCCACATGCCGCGGAGCGGCTGGGCCCATGAGCTATGGCCGCTGAGCCTGCGTGTCTGGAGCCTGTGCTCCGCAACGGGAGAGGCCACAACAGTGAGAGGCCCGCGTACCAAAAAACAAAAACAAAAAAAAGAAGGACGATTGGAAAGAACATGGGGGCTCTGGAGCCACAGAGACCTAGTTTCAGATCCCGGTCCTGATAGTTTTCGGCTGTGTGACCTGGACCTCAGTTTCCTTATCTGAAAAGTGGGGATGAGAAGCCATTCCTCATCATTCCTTAAGTTCCTTTCTCTTTTGAGTCCTGTCAATTCCACCTCCCTAATGTGTCCTGACTCTCTCTCTGCTTCTCGGCACCATCTTGGTCCCTGTCATCTCTCTGCTGGTGGACTGCCATCGCCTCCTACCTGGTTTCCTGATTCCACTCTGGCTCCTTTTGCCGTCCGTTTGCCACACAGCAGTCATGATTGTCCTTCAACCAAATCAGATCGTCAAACCACCTACCTGCACAGCCCGCACTGTGCTTGATCTGATCTCTGCCTCCTTTTCTTGCTCATCTGCCTCTGCCTTTATGGCTCAGTTCCAATCATGCTGGCCTCCTTTCTATTCCTCAAACACGTGACACTTGTCCCCACCCCAGGCCTTTGCACTGGTCGTCACCCCTGCTGTCTGGTGTGCTATTCTCTCTAATGTTTGCATGACCGTCTTCTTGTCATTCCGATTTCAGCTCAAATGCCATTTCTACAAGGGGTCTCCTCTTCTGAAAGGCTTCCTGCCCTGTTAGTCTCTTTCTTTTGCATATCCCTATTTAAATTTTTTAATAGCATTGATCACATTCCAAATGATCTCATTCATTTGCATGTTTTCATGTTTATGGCCTGACTCCTTCATTAGAATACCAACTTCAAGAGAGAGGACTCTGGCCTATTTTTTCCCCGGTTGATCACCAGTGCCTTACGCAGTATCTGATGTATAAAACATCCCAATAGAATTTTTGAATTAAAACTATTGAAGAGTCACTCAGTAAAGGAAAGCTTCTTTTCCTTCTTATCACCCTAAGGTCTGAGGACTCTTAGGTAGATTTTTGGTGCAATTGAATAATAAACATACAATTTTTAAAGACTCATAAGCAAACGTTGTCTTAAGGCTCCCTACTGAGAGTTTTTCTTTAGAGCAAGTCTTTTTTCTCTAGAGCAAACCTGACTTTTCTGGCACTTGGAGTGGGGAACAAGAGTTGGCGCCAGTGACCCCCGACCTTCAGAGGTGAGTAACAGGGGTCCTGTTGCAGATACAAAGCCCTTCATTTACCCATCCATCCATCCATCCATCCACGCATCCATCTGTCCATCCATCCATCCATCCATCCACCCACCCATCATCCAACAAATACTGTGTTACTGAGGGCAGACTCTATGCACGTACTGGGCTAGGTGCCCAGGATGCAGCTTTGAGCAAACACACATCCTCTCTTCCCAACAGCTTACAGCTAGGTGTGCTGTCTTGATGGTGGTACTTTATCAGAGCTGTGTAGCTGTCTACAGGAGCAGTGCAGGGCCCCCCAAAGAAGTTCCCTTTCCTCACCATTTCCTCCCTGGGCAAATGGAGCCTGCTTATTTGGCCAACCTGTTCTGTTTACCTCTCTCTGCCCCACACCTGATCTCCCTTTGTGCCTTGCACTCCAGTTCTCCATCATGGCTGATCCAAATTTAAGACCCTGGGCTCTTGGCCTATCCCTGGCTTTCTGCTCTGCCATTATCAGGCTTTTGCAGCCTGCCGGCTCCTCCCCCATCCATCGTCATACCCTGTCCTCTCTTTGGCTGTTCTGTTCCCTGTCAGAACCAGCATGGCTTCTGTGGTGCATGCTCTACCCTCGCAGCTTGGGCTTGCAAGCAAGGGGCTTTATGCAGCTCTGCTCTGATTTATTTTGTGTTTTGAAATCTCAATGTAGAATTTGTTTTAAGGAAGGCTCTGATCAAGTTTCAAAATCACTGATCAGATCAAATGAATGCAGAACCCGGTTTCTCCTTATTTTGGCAAAACATCAATGCGGTACCCAGACTAGCAGTTCTCAAATTTTAGAGTGCATGACTCTGGTTGAGGAAGCTTGATAAAATACCAATTGCTGGGCTTCACCTCCACAGATTGCAATTCAGTATGTGTTTGGTGGGGCTCAGGAATCTGCAATTTGAACAAACTCCCCAGGAATTCTGATGTAGGTGCTGGGGTAATATCAAGAATATTTACATGACATAAGCACCAGCCAATCAACAAGATATTGGAGCGCTTTCTCATGCCTGGCTTGAGCTTTTGGTTTCTGGATTGGGAGAAGGTCTAGGGGACTTTGAGAGAAGGACTGTAGTATCTGGATAATCAGGTGGATATTTAGGGTTCTTGGGGCAGTGGCTATTACTCATAACTATGGAAGCATTTCTGTATTTTAATAACTGGTATGACTACTAAGCTCTTCCATGATATGCTGAGTAGAAGGCTTACAGAACACAGTTTGAACACAGGCCATAGAGAAAACTGGAAGTCTTGGCTAGTCCTCACATCCACCTCACCCTGTAACCGTGTTCATATTGACTAGCATCTAGAAGGGGCTCTTACTTGCTACTTGGCAAAGTTTTCATACCATGCTTGTGATTGCTTTCTGCTCATTGACAGAATCTGTTCCTTTGGGGGCTGCTATTAGGATTAATGAAATGGCAGATTTGCTTTGACTGTAATTAATGGGAAATACAATGGCAATTTATAGGGCAACATATAGCCGAGCCAAACTCCCCAAGCATAGACACTCTGCAAACATCTGACCAGGCTCTGTGATGAATGCCTTAGTTGTTCTCATCAAAGTCTTCCCAAGACAAGATCTTTTGACTTCCACTGAGTTGGATGCTCAATTTTTTGAGGAAGGGGATCAAGAGCCACCCGCTTTTGGCAGTTCTCTGTCCCTGTAGTGTCTAGAATGCTTGTGGGTCCTGAAACAGGGTTTTATGTTTCAAAAATAAAAAAAGCAGAGGGAAGTGACTGCTCTATTTAGGGTAAGTTCCCTGCTCTCTAGTTACATCATCTTGTTTTATTTCCTTTATAGCTCTTATCATGGTCTAACGTGATCTTTTTTTTTAATTGTATATATGTATGTATGTATGTATTTTGGCTGTGCCTGGTCTTAGTTTGGCACGCGGGATCTTCATTGTGGCATGTGGGATCCTTTAGCTGCAGCATGTGGGATCTTTTAGTTGCGGGATGCGAACATCATAGTTGCGGCATGTGGAATTCTTAGTTGCGGACTTCTTAGTTGGGGCATGCATGAGCGATCCAGTTCCCCGACCAGGGATCGAACCCAGGCCCCCTGCATTGGTAGTGCGGGGCCCTACCCACTGGACCACCAGGGAAGTCCCTGGTCTAACGTGATCTTATTTGCTTACTTATTTGCCGTCTGTCTCTTCCCACTAAAGTTGCATAAGAGCAGTGCCCTTCTCCATGTTCATCACTGTAATCACTAATGCCTAGAAGCATCCCTGGCACGTAGTTGATGTTCAAAGAATATTTATGGAATAAACTAACTCAAGGGTTATATTGGTTAAGGTAATACTAACTTCCAGAACAGACGAACCCCAGGATCTCGGGGCTTAATAAAACAGAAATTTAGTTTAGTTTAGTCCAGTTATGTGTTCCTGGACAGCAGTTGGGGACTGGAGGTTGGGATGGGATGCTCTACTTCATGCAGTCACTCAAGGACCCAGGATGATGGAGGAAGTTCCAGCATCATCATATGGCTTTCATTGTTGGCCTGGGCATCATTATCTAGACATTAGGGGGTGGAGGGTGATGTAGGCAAAGGAATGGAAGATGCCTTGGGAGGATTTACTGGGTCTGACCCGGAAGTGAGTCCATCAGTTGCATCCGTAGTCTGTTGGCCAGAACTCAGTCACATGGCCACATCCAATTGCAAGGGAGCCTGGGAGATGTTGTCTGGCTGTGCACCCAGGAGTAAAAAGAAATGGCCTTGGTAAACAGCTACCCACTCCTTATCATGGGGACTTTTGTGGTTGCTCTATGACTCCTGTACTGGACTTTAAGATGTGTCTGTTTCTCTGAGCCCCCAAAGTTGACATCTCTCTTTTTGCATCAGGAAGTTCAAACTCCTTAGCCTTCCACAGGCTGAACTCACTGTCCCAACAGCCTCACATCCCTCCTTGAACAGGTGCTCCATGGTCCAGGGCCATGCATATTACAATTCAGGGCTTCTGCTGTTCTCTCTGCTAAGAATGCCTTATTAGCTTAGGCTTATTGAAATTTCACTGATTGATTCTCCAAGGCCCAGCCTCAAATCTCTCTTCTTCAGGAAGCCCCCTTGGCCTCCCTCTCAGTGGAACCCACCTCTGTCCCTCTGCGATTCAGCAGCACATAGCTTGCATCTCTGCTTCACTTCATTGTGCCTTCACTCCCCCATCCTTACGTGTTTACCTAGTGTGTCTCCTCCTAGAATATAAAATATTTTATTCTTTTTGTATCATGCTCCAGAACTTAGTCTAGCCATAGAAATAGGTGTTGATGGTCCCCAAGCTAGTAGAAAGGGCCCTATTTAAATTTTGCTTGGAAAATGACCCACAGGGATTTTGCAGACTCAACCTGTGATCTGTTTCATGAGGCGGACTCTGAAAATCCTGTTGAAGGCAGGGGTCCTAGAGGAAGCGTAATTTAGTTCCTGATGTCTGACAAGCAACAGTCAAACCCACGTGGCACTGTGGATATCTGGGCGGCAGGAAGAACTTGGATCCAGAAAGACACGGTTGGAATCCCAGTCCTGCTGTCTACTGGCTGTCTGACCTTGGGCACATTACTGAACCTCTCTGAACCTTGGTTAAAATGATGACTTTAACACAACATACGTTTACTGAGCGTCTATTAAGTGCCAGCACTGACGTAGGCGGTGGCTGTATGGGAGTGAATGGAAAAGATATAGACCTCAGGGACTAGGGGTATTGGACCAATGACTTCAATATAAGGTCTGTGGTTTCAGTGCAAGGAGAAGACTGAAAGGGAAGGTGTCCCCAGGAAGCTATGGGGCTGGAACCTGAAAGTAAGCAAGATGAGGCAGAGGAAGGGGTTACAGGAGGATTCCAGGTGGAGGCAACAGTATGTTTATATGAAGGTCCGGAGGTGAACGGGGTCCTTGTTATGATGTTGGGAGGATTAAATGAAGCTCTGCAATTTCCCAGCATGTGATGAATGACCCACTGGTGTTTCTCAGGCTGATTCTATGGTGGTAGCCTCATGATCACTTAAAACCTTTTAAAAATAGCATTCTCTCCACTTTTGGCATGTTTAATTTTTTCCACCATAAAGAGTCAAATAAAAATGAATACTTACATTGATACTTACAGTCTCTGTTTAAAAAGCCGTGTGAGTATTCCACAGGGCACACCAGTTGGTAGTTAAGCACATAGATTCTGCCTGTTTGAATCCCTGCTCTGCAGTTTCTAGCTCTGTGACCTCATGCTAGTTCCTTGTGCCTCAGTTTCCTCATCTGTAAGATGGAGATAATAATAGTACCTACCTCAGAGTTGTGATTGAGATTCCACATGTTTGTTATTATTAGTGGGAGAAATGTGAAGTCTTACAAATGTACTTAAGTCAAAATTGTGAGTCAATATACAAAGAAGTTTATAATAGTGAACTTGGATTGGCTACTTGGTAGGTGCTGTTCTAAGTACCTTACATGTCATCTCATTGAATGCTCACTGTGAAAGTGGGTGATTAACCCATTTTACAGGTGCAGCCAGATAAGTAGTTTGCCCAGGGACAGGGTTAATGGCAGAGCAAGGATTTCAGTGCATTCTGCCTCCAGTTCCTCTACCACTCACCATTACACCATACTGTCTCAGCTTAAATAATATAGATGGTCCATGGATATGACATGACTAATGAAAGTCTGTTCGCTTATTTGTTCACTCAACAAATATTTATTGAGTGTCTACTACGTGCCGAGCTCCTTTGAAAATGCGGGGGGGACAATGGTGAGCAGTAAATCTCCTGCAGGGCTTCCGTCTACAGGTGATAAATCAGTAAACAAAGACGCAAGCTAGGTAATTTTAGACCCAGATAAGTCCTGTGAAGAAAATAAAGCCAGATAATGGGGATAGAGTGACTGGGGAACTTTTGTGTGGCTGCGCCCCCTGGAAGAGGCCACGAGGTGCCTGGAAAGGAAGGGTCTGGTCATTTCCCCAGCTGCGGCTTGTCTTCCCTGATAAGCCAGCCACGTCACTCTTATGAATTCAATCCGAATTTCAAGACCATCAGGCCTATTAAGTCAGACCTTCTGACAAGTGTGCAGAGCACAGATTTATTCTCTGTCAATGTTTGTTTAAATTTGTAACTCTCTCAGTGGAATTGAGGAGGCAAGCTCCAAATAACCATCAAAACCCATTAATTTTCTCCAAGTGCAATAGCATATTAATCAGACAGCAGCAAGAAGCTGTGGTCTAGAGGTGATGCTGATGCAAGACAGATATCTGCTCCCCCCTCCTCTTTCCTGGGAAGAGGCAAGTTTTCCTCTGTGGCTGTGTATTGTACAAAGCCTTGCTGCCTCCAAGATGAATGGAGAATCACAGTGTGTTTGAGCAATAGAAGCGACCCTTTTTGAGGGAGGCTGTATTTTCTGAACCTAGATTCAGATCCTACTGGGCTGGCAAAGGATTTTTTACAACATTTTTACTGAAATGTAGTTGATTTACAATGTTGTGTTAGTTTCAGTTATACTGCAGAGTGATTCAGATATATATATTCTTTTTAAGATTCTTTTCCATTATAGGTTATTACAGGGTTATGAGTATAGTCCCCTGTGCTACATAGTAGGTCCTTGTTGGTTTGACCAATGATTTTTGAGCTGCTTCTAAGTGTGAGAGGCATTCTGGATATGGGATCCAGACTCCCAGAGAGTAGAGTTTCCAGATGGTTTGAGGGCTATGTGACACACAGCATTTCTTGGGCCTGCAATGGCGGGGGGAGCCAGGATGGATTCTTGCTGTGATTTCATATCATCAATCCTCTTTCCTCATCTTCCAGAAAAGAGCTCAGAGAAGGTGGGAATAACCTATAATCACACAGCAAGTTATTGAGAGAACCAATATTCCCTATGAAGCAGCCAGGGCACACTTCATAAAAGGGGATTTAACTGAGCCTCCTCCTGCCTAAAGCCCTCCATGGCTCCCCACTGCTCTAACAAGGAAAGTTAAACTCCTTTCCATAGCCTGCAACACCCTGTATGATCTGGCTCTGGTCTGTTTTGACTTCTTTTCACTTCCCCCTTCCTCCACACTTTTAAATCCAGCCATCACGAACTTCTTTCAGTTCCTTAGACATTTCAATCCTTCTTCTACCTTTAAGTCTTTGATAGCACCATTTCCTCTGCCTAAAACACACACCCCTACTTCACCTGGCTAATTGCCACTCCTTCATGCTCCAGTTACAGCATCATTTCTTCCAAGATGTCTCCCTGGAACCTCTAGGGTAGATTAGCCTCTCTTGCTCTGGGTTCCCATTATACCCTGTACATTCTATACCCATAGAATCCTCACATACTACTGTGTCCAGAAAAAAAACCCCAAACCAGTATTAATGTTGAAGATGATGGCGAGTGCATGTTCTCTCTCCAGTGGGTCTGGCTGGGTATTTTCTCCAAAGATAAACCGAGGAGGGCTACAAGTTTAATCCATGAGCATCCCCCCAACTCCCAGCTCTTCATGCTTGCCTTGATTTAATGTCTCTGGGGCCAGTGTTTCGAGACGTACTCTGGCAATTTCCTCAGAGCTTTCTTCAATCCTTCTCTGCCCCTTCTGTCCATAGTGGGAAGAAGGGAGCCAGCTCATTCCCTGCCACGGGCCAGCAAGCTGCCTGTGCCTCCATCACCCAGACCATCAGTCCAGGGCACCTTATCCATTGTGGGGAAAATCAGAAAAACTTCTTGCAGCCTGTAGGACCAGGCCCAGAGCCTCCAGCTGTGGCTTCCAATGTTGGGACTTACCCAGCTCCAATTTGTGGCAGATGTGCAGCTTTTATTTTCAAGAAACTTACTTAGGGAGAAGCTTCTCTCTCTTGCAACAGAGAGAACTTTGCAGTCTGTCTGCTTGCCCAGGGCATGGGAATTAGCTTTGTGGTAGTGGCTTTCTGGAGGGTGCCTGGATGTTTACTGCATAATGGTTCTGCTCTTCAGCAAAAGAGTAAAATGCAGAAGATCCCCAATAGGGAGATCTAGAAAAAGTGACAGGAAATAAACATATATTGAGTACCTCCTAAGTGCCAGGATCTGTGCTAGATACTTTATCCCCTTTATCTCTCTTGAGGCTCACACAACCCTATGGGTTTAATACTACTAATAATGTTTAATAATAAAATAGCTAAAATGCACTGAGAAGTTACCATGTCCCAGACCTTATGTCGAGCATTTAAAATGCATTACCTCATTGGACCATCACCACCTCTCTGGAAGGTGGAAGTTATTAATGTTCCTCTGTGTAGAGGGACCCGGGAACTCAGAGAAGCTGAGAAACCTGCATGGGTTCTCACCATCTGGAAGTGGGATTCCAATTCTGTCCAGCAGATGCCAAGACTCATGTTATTTTCAGTGTCCAGCGTCCGTGCTGAGTGGTTAGCTGAGCTTATCACCAAAACTTGCAAGGCTCTCTGAAGGATATCATCCCAGGCACCATCCCCCCACACCAAGAATTTCTTGAGATGGATTCGGAAGGCTCAGCTTTGAGGTAGCACGTCTCTACCATCTGCATGCAAAATCACTCATTTTTTATTTGTTTTCCCCACACAAATACTGTTGTTTTGATAAATGGCATCTCTCAAACAAAGTGGGGTGATGAAGTAACAAGCAATTTCTTTGATTTTTTTTTTCATTTGGCATAACTCAAAATCAGATGGGATCATCAGAACTTCTGATCAGCATGATAAAGAGGGCAAGCATTTACGTAACCCAAAGCAAATCCAGGAGTCTCTAGAGTATGCAATTTCTAATAAGCTTTTTGAGCCGTTGAAAATGGCTTATGGACTTAAGAGCATCTTTTAAAAAGAGCTTTATGGGTCTAGGAGTCTAGAAAGGAAGCTCTGTTGTAAGGTGAGCTTTGGACTTTAAAGAGAACTCCACAGTGGATGGAGGTCATGAGATTTAATTGGTCAAATATGTGTGGATTTCACTGAGTAGAACAGTCAGACATGAATTAATTATTCAATTAAATACATTCACTCATTCATTTAATAATTTATTTTTCCTATTATTTATTGACTGATTCTGTTATTCAACTCATTAAACCCTTCAGGTCTTTCAACAAACGTTTCTGGTCTATGTGTGAGGTGCTGGAATCTTCAAAAGGGAAAGTAACCTTAAAAGAAGTCTACCTTTTGTGCCAGGCTCAGCAGGCACTATCCAGGAATTATTGACAAATCTAAAGCTTTGAGCAGTCATTCTAATTTCTGGTTAGGAGTGTGTGTGTGTGTGTGTGTGTGTGTGTGTGTGTGTGTGTAGTTTGCAGGCTTACTTGGTACTCTGCCAGGTACAAGTCTAAGAGTCATGGAAATGTTTCATAGCTTAGGGGAAGAAAACAGTGGTCCTTAGGATCAGAGGTCCCAGACTGCTCTGGGTTGGAAGTTAGCATCCCTGGGCCCTGAGATGGGTCTGCTCCTTAGCAGTTGTGTTGTTTCTGGTGGGTTGAAGAACATCTTAGGTCTTATTTTCTTCATGTGTAGAATAAGCAGGTTGACCAGATGACCTAGGACTACTCAGCGTGCAGTCAGCCTGCAGTAGGTAATCACTTCCTTTGCTTCTCTTGTTCCAGGTTTGAAATGAGGATTCATTGAGAAATGACCCAGTTTGGCTTTGCTCTTTACACTCTGGGGAGGAAAGTAGGTCCTCTCTGTTTTTTTTTTCCCTCAGCTGGATCGTCGGTAGTGGCGAGCGAGCAGGAGATAGTAGAACTAGCTGCATGTGTTGTAACTAGAACAAGAGCAGCTCTTGACAGCACAAATTTCTTCTGTATCCAGAGCTTAAATCTTCCCTGTCAAGAGGGGAAAATTAGACAAAAGAAAAATTCTGAAAGGATAATGAGTCCTCTTTTCTTCCTGCTGCTTTCCTTTTGGGGTAGCGCAGTCAAAATGTCCGTGCTTCACACCTCCTACCCCCACCTCAGTTTATGCTGCCAGATGATTCTCACCTTGTGAAATGCTCAAATAGGATAGGCAATGACAGGGGGGTCAGATCTGCCCTCTCTGTGGCTGGGTACAGCACCTGTATCCCCACACACGATATTTTTCTTGACATTTATTTTCTCATTTGTCCCTACGTGTCTATGCAGGGATAGAGGTTAGCATCTTCTTCTCAAAAGGAGAAATAACTTCTAGGAATTAACCCCAAGGAAATCAGCTTGGAGGTGTCAAGCTAAATGTCCAACAAAGGGGATGCTAGATAAACAAAATATTAAGACACCGAATCATGATGATGCAGAGTAATTGTTGACATGGAAACATGTCTATGATGTTGTGGGAAGTTTTTAAAAAGCATGGTTACAAAATTGTATGAATAATATGGTCCTACTTGTGAAATGGATAGAGATATGGATATAGATATACCGATATATAACAAAATGTTAAATTTAATCTTTGGATGGAGATATTATATTTATTTATTTATTTTTGGCTGCGTTGGGTCTTCGCTGCTGCTCAGGCTTTCTCTAGTTGCTGCAAGCTGGCACTAGTCTTCGTTGCGGTGTGCGGGCTTCTCATTGCGGTGGATTCCCTGTTGCGGAGCACGGGCTCTAGGCGTGCGGGCTTCAGTAGCTGTGGCACACGGGCTCAGTAGTTGTGGCTTGCAGGCTCTAGAGTGCAGGCTCAGAAGTTGTGGTACACGGGCTTAGTTGCTCCGCGGCATGTGGGATTTTGTCCCCTGCATTTGCGGGTGGATTCTTAACCACTGTGCCACCACAGAAGTCCCACGGTGGAGATATTATAGATGCATTTTATTTTCTAATACTTGTTCGTAGTTTTATAATTTTCTATAGTAAATGTCTATTAAATTTATCATAAAAATACAGTAAACATTATCATAGAACCTAAATGGAATAACTAGAGCATGTGGATGTCATCTGTCTTTCTTTAGTCCCTTAACAAATTGGTAACAGATTAGGGTTAAGTCTTTCTGCTTCCATGCTCAAGTTCTTTTCATGTGACATCCTGTCTCCTAAAGATGCATCAAGGAGGATCCACCAGGAAAATCCCAAATATTTTGCCAAGTCTCTCTCATGAGTAAATCCTTATGTGTAGAAGCAGTATAATTTACTATTCTCTGGAGTTCTGCTTTACCACTCCTTAGCTGTGTGACTTGGGTATCAGTCTTGTCATCTGAAAAATGGGGTGAATAATGATTCCTATCTCAGAGGGTGTTTGTGGTGATTCACCGAGATGATGTTTCGAAACAATGCTTAACAAAGAGTATGTATTGAATATTCTGTATTAGCTACTGCTGGGTGCTTAACACACTCCAGTTTGGGATTCAGAAAATATGCTCACTCTCTGTGCCATCAGTTCTTGCTACCTACCTTCTTGTCTGCCTGCGATTTTCCCCCTTCTTCCCTTTCTCCTCCTTCCTTCCTCCTCCCCCCTTCTTCTTCCCCTTCCCCTCCTTCTCCTTCCTCTTCTCCCCTCCCCTCCCCCTCCCCCTCCCCTCCCCTCCCCTCCCCCCTCCCCTCCCCTCCCCTCCCCTCCCCCTCCCCTCCCCTCCCCCTCTCCACTCCCCCTCTCCCCTCCCCTCCCCTCCCCTCCCCTCCCCCTCCCCCCTCCCCTCCCCCTCCCCCCTCCCCCTTCTTCTCTTCTTTCTCCTCCCCTTCCTCCTCCTCCTCCTCCTCAAGGCAACATGGTTTAAACAAACAAGTGAACAAAAAAAGAGAATCTTTGAAGCTAGTCCACATTGACAGAGGGAGGACCACTTTACATTACAGCCCAGTTTGTCCTCAGTTATCTCCCATACAGTTTTTGTTTTTAAAGCATTTTTAGACTTTTAATACTTCTCATTGCAAGCCTTAAGTCTTGGAGGAAGGACAACGAATCAAATCTCAATTACCCACAGATACTAGAAACCCCCAGTCATTAAAAATAATAATAAGGGGCTTCCCTGGTGGCACAGTGGTTGAGAGTCTGCCTGCCGATGCAGGGGACATGGGTTCGTGCCCCGGTCCGGGAAGATCCCACATGCCGCGGAGCGGCTGGGCCCATGAGCCATGGCCGCTGAGCCTGCACGTCCGGAGCCTGTGCTCCGCAATGGGAGAGGCCCCAGCAGTGAGAGGCCCGCGTACCGCAAAAAAAAAAAAAAAAAAAAATAATAATAATAATAAGGATAAACCAATAAAAGGAAAGAAGGAACAAGCAATATTGTATAAAACTCCAAATTAGAACCCAGTCTCCTAAGGGCTTGATGCCCCCAGTGACGATTTAGAGATTTTTCTCCCTTTCTAAGTATACTTCTGGGATGTGGAAATAAAATAGTTTTTCTGTAATAACACTTGGTGAATGTGTCACCCCAAATGTTTGGCTCTAAGGATGATTAAAGATTATGTGTGAGGGAGGGAAGAAGTAAGGCCAAGGAGATCTTTTGCTGGGCTTTGTCTTCTGAGAGCTCTGCAAACAGTCATTATTGGGAGAGATTCCTCCCTTGCTCCATCCTGGTTGCTGAGGAATGAATCAACCACATCTCTTAAATACCTAAGGCTGCCTATTGCGCTGAAATAATCATCTTGAACCCAATCTATGGCAAAAATACACTGACTGACACACACTGGCTACAAACCCTATTCAGATGAGTCCACCCAACTAAGAAATCCATATGGCTTCAAACTGCAGGAGAGTCATTTTTGTTTTCCTGGATTAAGTTAAATTTCTTTAACCGTATGTTGTTCTTTTCCAGTGGCAGCCAAACTTCAAACACACTAATGGAAAAACAGATGAAAAAAACCCAGATGCTGCCGGGGCTGAGTCTTGTGCTAATAAGCATGTATTTGGTCTTCCCTGCAACCCTCAATGGGGGCATGGTTATTCTCATTTAAGATTGGAGAAACTGAGGCTCAGAGGATTTAAATGAGTTGCTCAAGTTGATACAGCTGTTAGGAATCGAGAAATCCTTTACGATTCCCTTCTCTATCTTCTCCCTGCATCCAATCCTTCATCAGTCCAGGGCTGGCATCTCACCTCCACAATAACATTTCCAGCCAATCACTTCCTTTCATCTCCTCTGCTTCCACCCTGGTCCGAGTCTCCATCGCTTGTCCCTTGAGCTACAACCAGAGTCTCTTTGCTGCCATTCTAGTCCCTCACAATCCATTCTCCGTATAGCAGCCCACGTGTTCATTTTAAAAAGGACATTGATTATACCACTCCATTATGGTGCCCTCCTGAGGTTGCTCATTCACCTGGATTGATCTCTGAACCCCTCAGCGTTACCTCTCTCTCTGACCTCACCTTGCTGTCTCCCCACCCCCCTTGAGCTCAGCCTCCCTCATCTTTCCTCATAGATCTTAAACTCACCAAGCTCCTTCCTAGCTCAGGGACTGATGTTTGCACTAGCTCACCTTTCTGCCTGGAATGCTCGGCCTCCAGATACCGGACATGGCTTCTTGGTCCAGGTCTCAAGTCAAATGCCACCTCCCCAAGAGGTCGTCCATGACAATCCCAGCCACAGAGATGTCTGGCCTTGTTACCCCTAGTCACTCCCTTTCACATCACCTACTTTATCTTCTTTAAAGCCCCTGTCAGTCCCTGAAATTATATTGTTTCCATAGATGTTTGCTTAATTTGATGTCTTCCTTATGAGACTATAACTTCCACGAGGACAGAAACTATAGCTGCATGTTCCTTGCCCATAGAACCATGCCTGGCACTCAGTTCAACAGACATTTGATGACTGAATAAATGATTCCATTCTTGGGTTTCGAAAACATGGTCCCTCTAAAGGCCATCAGCTCTTTAAACCCTTTATTCTCACCTGCTTTTATATATTTTAATTTTATAGGGGCTTAGGGATGTTGGAAGCCTGCCATTAAACAAGGCACCCTCATACCTAGTAATGTTACTCAACTCAAAATTTGCTCCGGAGCCTGACTTGCGAGGATTTCCCTGATTGCTTTGGCTTGGGAGGTGGGGTGAGCAGCCATGCTGGTCTGCCTGGGTCTAGGGGGTTTCCTGGGATGCGGGACTTTCAATGTTAAAACTGGAATAGTCCCAGACAAACCAGCAAGGTTGGCTACCCTAAAGAGAGTGGACCAGCTAATCTGACAACCCAACCTTTAACCATTGCTTTGTCTTTCTTCTTCACTGTGACCACCAATCAAGGATAGTGGAAATACTGTAGATTCAGGGACTTCCCTGGCCGGTCCAGTGGTTAAGACTTTGCCATCCAATGCAGGGGGTGCGGGCTTGATCCCTGGCTGGGGAGCTAAGATGCCACATGCCTCGCAGCCAAAAAACCAAAACATATAACAGAAGCAATATTGTAACAAATTCAATAAAGACTTTAAAAATGGTCCACATCAGGGGCTTCCCTGGTGGCGCAGTGGTTGAGAGTCCGCCTGCCGATGCAGGGGACATGGGTTTGTGCCCCGGTCCGGGAAGATCCCACATGCCGCGGAGCAGCTGGGCCCGTGAGCCATGGCCGCTGAGCCTGTGCGTCCGGAGCCTGTGCTCCGCAACGGGAGAGGCCGCAGCAGTGAGAGGCCTGCGTACCGCAAAAAAAAAAAAAAAAAAAAAAAAAAGGTCATCAAAAAAATCTTAAAAAAAAAAAAAAAGAAATACTGTAGATTCAGGCTTTTGGTCTAAACAGTGGCCTTAGGCAAAGCACCTAAGGAGACTCAGTTTTGTCATCTGTACAAGTGGGGAGAGTAATGATCTTTACCTTATAGAATGGGTATGAGGACCACCTAAGAAACACCTGCATGGAGCCCACTGCTGGCTCAGCGCTTGGTGCTCACTGGCCCTCAGTGAATGTTCCTCCCTTACTCTTCCACCTTTTTGTGTAACACTGAAGTCTCCCAAACAGCAAATGTTGACTGTTCTATTTTAAACTCCCCGATATTTCTGGGAACCAAGGAGCCTTGTAAGTCATTTGACTGCACACACAACCATGGAAATTCTTATTGGCGAATCAAGGAGAATGCCTTTAACTTTCCGTCATAACCTCTTTTTAAAAACAGCTGACAAATTTGACTTAGTTTTCAGGGCAGCAGTAGGATTTTGCTAAGGGCGTTTGTGAAACTCCTCTGGAGATGGTTGTTAAAAAGGCAAATAACGCATTGCCTGGTGTGGGGGAGGGGTTAGACTTGCCTCGAGGCAGATGCTTGGATTAGAGAGAAATCTTCAACCTGAGCTGCCTGTCTCTGGCCTCTGCCTTCACCTCCAGCCCCATCTTGACCTATGTTCCCCTCACTCTGCCTTCCAGTCCTGCAGACCTCCTTTCAGCACTTGGAAAGTTTCATGTTCCCTCCTGCCGCAGGACCTTTGCACATGCTGCTCCTTCTGTCTGGTTCACTATTCTCTCTAGTCTAACCTGAGTTAGCTTTTTTACCTGTTCATTCAAATAGCTCTTCCTTAGGGCAACGTTCCCTGACATCTCCAAATCAAATCCCTTTACCCTCTACTCTCAGAGTGCCTCTGATTACAGATGCAAGTTCACATTTATGTGTATCATCGTTAAATTAGTAGTCCTCCTCCCAATTTGGCCATCTGTATCATTATCATAGCTCACACTTTTAGAATTCCTTCTCTGTGCCTGGCACTGTTCTAAGCATTTGTACTCATATTAGTTTATGTAATCCACACAATGACCTCATGAGGTAGGCACTATGATTGTGCCCATTTTACAGATGAGGACTCTGAGCCACATGGAAGGTGTGATTTACCTAAGATCATGCTGCCAGTAAATAGAACTGGGATTAGAACTCAGGCACCCTTGTTCTAGAATCTGTGCTCATCGCCCCTATGCTGTTCTGCTTCCTGTAAGTTCAGTGGAAGCAGTGACCATGTTGATTTTTGCTGCTTACTGTCTCTCTGGATCTAGCACAAGATCTAACACACCATAGGCTCCACCTAAGTATTTGGGGGATGAATGAATGAATGAATATTTCTCTCTGTAATTCTGTGCCCTTAGTCTTGGTGATGGTCACAGGAAGGTCCCTTGACCCCCAGCTTGAATCCAGGTTTCCTGGGAACTGTAATGCAACTTTGTTGGACCCATTGAAGAACGAGGCAGCATCCCACTCTGATTTACAATAGCTGAGCAGATTCTAAATTCACCCTTCATGTCCACCCACCTGCTTCCTTCGCAGAACTCTGGAGGCCATGCACCACCCGGAGAAACACTGAAATACATTCTTGGGTAGAAGAGAAGTCTCTGGAATAACCAAGAGTGCAGCAAAGTTGACATTCTGCTATTCATTACTCAACCAAGGCATTTTTAGAAAACCTTTCCTTTGGGCTCAGCTGAGAGTGGCTGAAAAACTGCCAACTTTCCTTGGTGACAGTGAATGAGCCCTTGCTGGGTGGAGGCCACAGGGACTGCCATCTAGCCTGCAGAATCTTGCTGATGCCATAACATGTGGTTTTCATGATGCTTGGGATACAGATGTCCTTATTGGGTTGCAGATCTGGTTCCCTCGGTAGACTGTGAGCTCTAGGAGGGCATGGACTCCCTATGTGTCAGGGTCTGACACATAACAGGAGCTCAGGAAATATCAGCAGAGTGGATGCATGAGATATAGGGCTCGTATGCTTAAATGGGCTGAATTCTGGAATTTTTTTTTTTTTTGCGGGCCTCTCACTGTTGTGGCCTCTCCCGTTGCGGAGCACAGGCTCCGGACGCACAGGCTCAGTGGCCATGGCTCATGGGCCCAGCCACTCCGCGGCATGTGGGATCTTCCCGGACCGGGGCACAAACCCGTGTCCCCTGCATTGGCAGGTGGACTCTCAACCACTGCGCCACCAGGGAAGCCCTGGAATTCTTTATACTAGGGCAGCAGAAGAGCAGGGAAATCCTACATGCATCACTTAGCACTAAATGGCAGGAAGTGTGCTGGAGAATGTTCACTTTGTTCAAAGAAGTGTTGGCAGGAGGAGAGAAGTGCATTTTCCAGGGTGGAGACAAACCAGGCTTCATCTGCAGAAGGGTCCAATCACTTAATAGGGACCTGAACACAAGGAAACAAAAGCCCACTGTCTAAATCCACTTCTCTTGGCCAGTGGGATCTGTGTTGGTCCATCTATGTTGGAATCACCCTTAGACATCAAGGTCAGACATGTAGACCATCATTAGATCTGGAGAGGGACTCATACAATGGATGAGAAGACTAGATCACAATCAGTTATGGGATGGCGGAATTTAATGGGTGACAGATAGCATGGCTCTGGAACCAGATGGTCTGAGTTCAGTTCCAGGGTCTGCTCCTGAACTAGCTCTGTGGTCTTAGCTAAGTTACCGCACCTTTCTGTGCCTCACTTTCCCCTCTATGAAATGTGCCTCCCGCCTTTTGGTGTCCTGGCTGAGAATCAATTGAATCAGTACACACAGCGCGCTCAGAAGACTGCCGAGCACAGCTTGAGTGTTATAGAGGCATTAACTTATTAGGGTGGGAAAGGGGTACTCGAATGAATGCAACAAAGCTTTCTTTTTCTGGGCTGGTCAACCATCTAGTATTATTAGGACGAAGTGGAGAAAGTAGACACAGGAGGTTTGGGGAGATAGTGAGTCTGGCGGGTTTGTACGTTCGGGTTGAAGACAGGCTCTGTGTTACATTAGCTATTAGGCTAGCAAAGGGGAGTATGGATTTGGGAGGACTGTGTGGAAACCAAGCTGGAAAGAAAAACACAAGCCTGAAGTCCAAGCAGTTGGCCTTGGTGCAGTGGCTCTGCCAGTAGAGGATGCTACTAAGTACGAGTGTGTGATGCTTTTCCAGGGCGGGGGGATGGGGGCGGGTGGGCTGGGGGGACTTGCACTCAGCTGAGCCTCCCAGAGTGCCCGACCCAGCTGCCCTTGCTTTCCATGAGGCAACCTGCATGGAATGGACTCCCACTTCTGGAAGGTGGGTGGCAAGGATCCCCGATTCCCTGTATCCTGATTACCTGGGAGACTTAAAAATGCAGATTATTGGGCCTCACCACAGACCCAAGAATCAGAGTTTGGGGGGGTAAGGGCCCGGAAGTCTGTATTTTGAATCCACTCCCAAGGGGATTTGATACATTACACGGTTTGAGAACCTACTCTAACAGGTAATTCTTAACCAAGAGTGCATCTCAGAATCGCCTGGGTGGCTGTTTCCCCATGGAAACGTGCAGGTCTGGCCCTCCCGGGAGATTCTGATTCAGTAGGGCTGGGCTGTGGCAGGGCCCAGGCCATGTGACTTTTGAGAAAAAAATTGCTTTTCCAATGGTTGGGTGAAAGCCAATTTGACTTGCCTATTGCCTGGTGATAACAATACTGGAAAGCTTGTTAAAATGCAGGTTTCCAGCCCTGGTCCTAGAGTGACTGAATTCGCCTCTATAGGAAGGGATGATTTTTTTTTTTTTTTAACATCTTTACTGGAATGTAATTGCTTTACATTGTTGTGTTACTTTCTGCTGTATAACAAAGTAAATCAGCTATACATATACGTATATCCCCATATCTCCTCCCTCTTGCGTCTCTCTCCCATCCTCCCTATCCCACCCCTGTAGGTGGTCACAAAGCATTGAGCTGATCTCCCTGTGCTATGCAGCTGCTTCCCACTAGCTATCTATTTTACATTTGGTAGTGTATATGTGTCAGTGCTACTCTCTCACTTCGTCCCAGCTTCCGCTTCCCCCCTGTGTTCTCAAGTCCATTCTCTACATCTGCGTCTTTATTCCTGTCCTGCCCCTAGGTTCTTCAGAACCATTTTTATTTTGGTTTTTTAGGTTCCATATATATGTGTTAGCATACGGTGTTTGTTTTTCTCTTTCTGACTTACTTCGCTCTGTATGACAGACTCTAGGTCCATCCACCTCACTACAAATAACTCAATTTTGTTTCTTTTTTTTTTTAACGTATTTATTGGAGTATAATTGCTTTACAATGGTGTGTTAGTTTCTGCTTTATAACAAAGTGAATCAGCTATACATAAACCTATATCGTCATGTCTCCTCTCTCTTGTGTCTCCCTCCCACCCTCCCTATCCCACCCCTCTAGGTGGTCACAAAGCACTGAGCTGACCTCCCTGTGCTATGCGGCTGCTTCCCACTAGCTATCTATTTTACATTTGGTAGTGTATATATGTCCATGCCACTCTCTCACTCCATCCCAACTTACCCTTCCCCCTCCCCGTGTCCTCAAGTCCATTCTCTACATCTGTGTCTTTATTCCTGTCCTGCCTGTAGGTTCTTCAGAACCTTTTTTTTTTTCTGGTTTTTTAGATTCCATATATATGTGTTAGCATACGGTGTTTGTTTTTCTCTTTCTGACTTGCTTCGCTCTGTTTGACAGACTCTAGGTCCATCCACCTCACTACAAGTAACTCATTCGTTTCTTTATATGGCTGACTAATATTCCATTGTATGTATGTGCCACATCTTCTTTATCCATTCATCTGTCGATGGACACTTAGGTTGCTTCCATGTCCTGGCTATTGTAAATAGTGCTGCAATGAGCACTGTGGTACATGACTCTTTTTGAATGATGGTTTTCTCAGGGTATATGCCCAGGAGTGGGATTGCTGGGTCATATGGTAGTTCTATTTGTAGTTTTTTAAGGAACCTCCATACTGTTCTCCATAGTGGCTGTATCAATTTACATTCCCACCAACGGTGCAAGAGAGTTCCCTTTTCTCCACACCCTCTCCAGCATTTATTGTTTGTAGATATTTTGATGATGGCCATTCTGACTGGTATGAGGTGATAGCTCATTGTAGTTTTGATTTGCATTTCTCTAATGATTAGTGATGTTGAGCATCCTTTCATGTGTTTGTTGGCAATCTGTATATATTCTCTGGAGAAATGTCTATTTAGGTCTTCTGTCCATTTTTCGATTGGGTTGTTTGTTGTTTTGATATTGAGCTGCATGAGCTGCTTGTATATTTTGGAGATTAATCCTTTGTCAGTTACTTCATTTGCAAATATTTTCTCCCATTCTGAGGGTTGTCTTTTTGTCTTGTTTATGGTTTCCTTTGCTGTGCAAAAACTTTTAAGTTTCATTAGGTCCCATTTGTTTATTATTGTTTTAATTTCCATTTCTCTAGGAGGTGGGTTAAAAAGGACCTTGCTGTGATTTATGTCAAAGAGTGTTCTTCCTATGTTTTCCTCTAAGAGTTCTATAGTGTCTGACCTTACATTTAGGTATTTAATCCATTTTGAGTTTATTTTTGTGTATGGTGTTAGGGAGTGTTCTAATTTCATTCTTTTACATGTAGCTCTCTAGTTTTCCCAGCACCACTTATTGAAGATGCTGTCTTTTCTCCTTGTATATTCTTGCCTCCTTTATCAAAGATACGGTGACCATATTTGTGTAGGTTTATCTCTGGGCTTTCTATCCTGTTCCATTGATCTGTATTTCTGTACTTTGTGCCAGTACCATACTCTCTTGATTACTGTAGCTTTGTAGTTCAGTCTGAAGTCAAGGAGCCTGATTCCTCCAGCTCCGTTTTTCTTTCTCAAGATTGCTTTGGCTATTTGGGGTCTTTTGTGTTTCCATACAAATTGTGAAATTTTTTGTTCTAGGTCTGTGAAAAATGCCAGTGGTAACTGGATAGGGATTTCATTGAATCTGTAGATTGCTTTGGATAGTATAGTCATTTTCACAATGTTAATTCTTCCAATCCAAGAACATGGTATATCTCTCCATCTGGTTGTGTCATCTTTAATTTCATTCATCAGTGTCTTATAGTTTTCTGGATACAGGTCTTTTGTCTCCCTAGGTAGGTTTATTCCTAGGTATTTTATTCTTTTTGTTGCAATGGTAAATGGGAGTGTTTCCTTGATTTCTCTTTCAGATTTTTCATCATTAGTGTATAGGAATGCAAGAGATTTCTGTGCATTAATTTTGTATCCTGCTACTTTACCAAATTCACTGATTAGCTCTAGGAGTTTTCTGGTAGCATCTTTACGATTCTCTATGTATAGTATCATGTCATCTGCAAACAGTGACTGATTTACTTCTTCTTTTCCGATTCGGATTCCTTTTATTTCTTTTTCGTCTCTGATTGCTGTGGCTAAAACTTCCAAAACTATGTTGAATAACAGTGGTGAGAGTGGGCAACCTTGTCTTGTTCCTGACCTTAGTGGAAATGAGTATGGGCATTTGAGTAAGGGCATTTAAATAAGGGCAGTGCATAATCCTAGACCATTATATGCTGGCTGTGCATTTGGGGATGGACATTTGGGAAGGTGTTTCTGTGCCTCTTTTTTGTATTCATCAATAAAGCATTCTTATGAAGTCGTGTAATGACTTGAATTGTGTCTCCCCCCAGATTCATATGTTGAAGTCCCAGGACCTCAGAATGTGACCTTATTTGGAGACGGGGTCTTTACCAAGGCAGTCAAGATAAAGTGAGGTCATATGGGTGGGTGCTAATCCAATATGACTGATGTCCTTATAAAAGGGGACATTTGGACACAGATATACAGAGAGAACGAAGGCGATGTGAAGAGGCACAGGGAGAAGACAGCCATCTCCAAGAGAAGGAGAGAGGCTGGGGACACATCCTTCCCTCAGAAGGGACCAACCCTGCCGACACCTTGATTTTCTGAGTGAATGAATTTAAGCTCCCCAGTCTCTGGTACTTGGTTAGTGCAGCCCTTGCAAACTAATACAGGAATAATTACTATTATTATCCCCATTTTACAGGTGAGGTAACTGGGATTCAGAAAGGTCATCCTCCCTGTGAAAATCATCCAGATTTCTCCCTTCCCTCCTTCCTCTGCAGGGTGCTGCTGGTAAGGACAGTGATGGTGTGGACCAAAGTGTCCCTGGAGAGCATTTCCGCCTTTGGAAGGAGCAGACGAGGTTGAAGTCCCCTGCTCTGTGTCTTGTTAACCAGAGGCACAGGACAGGTTTTTTTTTTTTAAATTTTAATTGAAGTAGAGCTGATTTACAGTGTTGTGTTAATTTCTGCTGTACAGCAAAGTGATTCAGTTGTACATATATACATATATATACATTTTTTCATATTCTTTTCCATTATGGTTTATCACAGGGCATTGAATATAGTTCCCTGTGCTATACAGTAGGACCTTGTTGTTTATCCAATCTACATATAATAGTCTGCATCTGCTAATCCCAAATCCCAATCCATCCCTCCCCCACCCTCCCTCTTGGTAACCACAAGTCTGTTCTCTATGTCTGTGAGTCTGTTTCTGTTTTGTAGATAGGTTCATTTGTGTCATATTTTAGATTCCACATATAAGTGATATCTATGGTATTTGTCTTTTTCTGACTTCACTTAGTATGATAATCTCTAGGTCCATCTATGTTGCTGCAAATGGCATTATTTCATTCTTTTTTATGGCTAAGTAGTATTCCATTGTATATATCACATCTTCGTTATCCATTTATCACAAGACAGGTTTTTTTTTTTTTAAACCTCTCTCTGGGCCTCAGTTTTCTTCTCTGAAAAGTGGGGAGAGTGGAGCTGATCATAGAGCATGGTGGTGAGGACTGGAAGACATAATGCCTGGAAACAGTCTAGTGTAGTGCTGGGCACAACAGGCTCCCAGTCAATGGTAGCTACTGCTGCTGTCACTTGGAATCATATGGTGTCCCTTCAAGTCAAAGTTCATGGGATGGGGGATGGGAGCCTTTTTTTCCCAATGTTCCCATCTCCATCGCGACCAATGGAACTGGCATGTAGGAAAAGCAGGGCTTGGTTATTCCCCTGCCACTTGGAAACTAATCTCCTTAAACATAGTAAACAGCAAGGATGCTTTTTCAGGCCCTCTGCACGGGGCCTGATACGGCTATAAGCAAGACGTACTAGAATAGGCTTCTGAAGCCTTTGCATATGCTCTGTGCTCCAGCCAGAGATATAAATATGCTTCACACACAGTTAAAAGAATCATTCTGCAGCCTACACAGATGTCAAAATAATAACAGGATGATGCTAGGCAAGGAAATATTTTTGATGACTATTCCCCCATCTAGAGTTATATAATACTTTTTTTGGTTTTTATTGTTGTTAAGGGAAGTAATCTGAAGGCTGGTTAGTTCAAGGGTCTAAGACTGTTCTATACAGGCAAAGCCTTTGAACTTGGCAGATTTATGCACTGTCTACTTTAAAGGGAACCTGAGTATGAGTTCACTTTGGCTTTGGGGATGGGGAGATGCTGCTGGACTGGGGGTGCCTAATGGTTCTATCAACTCAGCACATTTATTGAGCACTTACTATGTGCTGGGTGCTGGGCTCGGTGCTGGGGATGGAGACAGGAAGGAACAAGCTGCCCTCTGGAGTTTGCAATCCACTGGGGAGAGGCAGCCTCAAGCCAAGTAACCGGCCATGTGCCAAAACCATTGCAAGGTGTGATTCCTGCTGTAAAGGAAACAACAGGCAGAGAGAGTGAGACATGAGGTGATGGGAAAGCTTCTCCGAGAAGGAAGTATTTAAGCCAAGACTCAAAGGACAGAAAAGATGGAACCATTGAATAGTGGGGGAAGGAAGCTTTCAAGCAGACGCAAGGACCCCTGCAAGGTCCTTCAGGCTGGAAAGAGCTCCATATGCCTGAGGAAGGAAGAGAAGGAAAACGGGGCTGGACTTGGTGGGGGGAGGAGGGAGCAAACAATGGCAAGTAAGTGGCCAGTTAAGTGATTATTTTTATATCTGACTATTTTTGTTACCCCAAGTCTGTTGCAGCTAGGATTGCCAAATAAAACACAGTGTGCCCAGATAAATTCGAATTTCAGATAGGCAACAGATAACTTTTAGTGTATGTCCCAAATACTGCATGGAATTTATACTAAAAAATTACCCTTTGTTTATCTGGAATTCAAATTTAACTGGGCATCTTGTATTTTTATTTGCTAAATCTGGCAGCCCTAACTGGAGTGATCAACCAACTCCATGAAGACTGGGAAGATGGCATAGTGTTCAGATAAATCTCGTGGGTAAAGATGGTGGTTTGTTTTGTACCTGTAAGTTCTATGGCTCCGAGCAAGGACTCTGGTGGGGTACAATGGACCATGCTGTGTGACCCAGGGCAGGTTGAGTAACCTCTCTCTGTCCCAGCTGCCACAGCTGAAAAACAGAGATTCTAATTTATGTCTGAAGTACCTCAACAGATTTTACTGAGGCTTCATTTGCAGAATGTTTGCTAAAGTGCTGCAAAGAGTACTGGGATTTTTATTTTTTGAGGGCATGAGTTATCATGCCTTTATGAGTCCCTGACACCACGTCACTCGGGATTTTCCTGGACAAGGTTGAGGAGGGTATTACTGATTATTCCTTTGGCCACAAGCTGTATCATAATTTGGCTTGGCACAGCAAGTTACTGGTTCCGTCTTTATTTTAAACTTTGACACATTTTTCATCATGGCTCTTATGAATTAATTTTTTTGTTTTGTTTTTGTTTTGTTTTTTTTGCGGTACGCGGGCCTCTCACTGTTGTGGCCTCTCCCGTTGCGGAGCACAGGCTCTGGACGTGCAGGCTGAGTGGCCATGGCTCACGGGCCCAGCCGCTCCGCGGCATGTGGGATCTTCCCAGACCGGGGCATGAACCCGTGTCCCCTGCATCGGCAGGCGGACTCTCAAGCACTGCGCCACCAGGGAAGCCCTCTTATGAATTAATTTTGATTTTTAAAACTATTGCATTAAAATATTGTTTATCTTGATGACTCAGTTTTTGGTGCACACCGCTTATACTTTGCACCCAAGGAGAGGGGCTCATTCACTTTTACCCTAGTCCTGGTTGGTTTCTGATGGAGAGACCACAGTATCAGGAACCAGACACACTTGCTGTGAGTGCTTCCTGACCCACTGCTTATTAGCTGAGTGCCTCTGTCTCATGGTGCCTTAGTTTCCCTACCTGTAAAATGGGTTTAATAAAAGCACCTATCTCAAAGTTGGTTGTGACGTTGGCTTGAAAAAGAAATTCAGGTCAAGTGGTTAGGATAGTGCCTGGCAGTTTCGAAGTGTTCAAAACAGCTTAGCCATCACCACTCTTATTTTTGAAACTCAGTTTCCTCATCTGTAAAGTAGGGACAACATGAACTTCTACCTCAGTGATTTCTTATGGGGCATCAGTGAGATAATTATGCAGAATGTCTGAGTGCCGGGGTCCTTCAGCATCCTCTCCTGTCTTCACACCAGGAAAGCAGGTTAATTTTATATATTGGGCATTTTTATTTACATCTTGCTACTTTCCAGCAGGGATTGGTGGTGGCTTCTAATCAAGGGCACAGAGGCGGTAGAGGCTATACCAGAGATGCAGACAGTGGGGATCCTGAAGGAAAGGCCAGTGGAAATGCGTTGACTAGGAGATTGGGTGTGCTGACCATGACCGTGAAAAATCAAGCCTGGAGCATTCTGGCATCAGGAAAATGCAGATGTTTCCTCAGCACCCCTCTTTGGGCATCCCCCGCCCATTGCTGAGCTTAGCTCGGCCCCTGTCTCTGACCTCTACCCCCACCCCAGTCCTGGCTCTGCCCTGCCCAGTGCTTTTGAGGCTTCCTGGCTGAGGCAGGCTCTGTGCAGCTTTCCCGTGCCTCTCTGGACCCGTGCCTTTGCCTTCGCCCCTATTTCCTGTATTTTAACTTTCAACTCTTAACTTCTGCTGCTGAGAGCTGAGACTCAAAAAGGTGTAATGGCAGGTCACCATCATTCACTTAGTCAGTCGACAGATATTTGTCAAGCCCCTACTGTGTCCTGGGCACCTCTGCAGATGCTGGGGTTTCAGCAGGAAATTAACAGAGACAGGTCCTCACACTTAGGAAGCTTACCTTTCTTGTCTTCCCACTTTAGCAGCAGGTGAGAAACTAGAGAACAACGGAATGAGCAGTGATGGGAAGGAAACTAACCAGGCCCGAGGGAGAGGGCGATGGGGAGGAGGTGCCCAGGGGAGGGGCAGCCTCACCAAGGTGTGATGTTTGAGCTGAGACCTGATGGACTATGTACTCCATCCCTCCTTTGAGTTATGTATCTGTATAATGGGGATAAGTCCCCCATCTCAGGAGGACGGTGAGAAATAAACACTGGGCAGGGGTTAGTCTCCTTCCCTTAATGGGGTCAGTCTGGCCTTAGAGTAAGAGAGCTCACCTTTGTCTCCCCTGGGTTTCCTAGACCATGGTCCTCATCTAACAAGGATGTCAGTCACATCCGTGCCCCACTCCTGTATGTGCTTCGTCTGGTCCTCTGCATCCCTGACCATGAGCTTGCTTTATCGGCGCTGGTCTTCTCTCCCTCTTTCTTTCTCCCTCCCTCTCCCTTCCTCAGCCTTTCTCTCCTCTCTCCCGTTGTACTTTCTCTTTTTCTCTCTTCTCTCCACCATGCCATTTGGGCCCCAGTCTGGATACCAGCTTATCCTTAGGGTCAGGATTGGATGTACATACAAACAAGAAGTTTTTAGAGAGAAGGGGACAGAATTCAAGGTCAAAACCATGTCCAGGGCACCACCAACTGAAACTAGCACTGTTCACATAGGAAGGACACATTTATTCAGGCACTTAATGTAAAAATGATAACTTCAGGCATCCAGGTGGCCTTTTTACCCGTTTTTAGCTCTTGGGTGAGATTTTTTTCTCTTGTTTTTAATGTTCTTTGCCTACTTTAACAATTCTGTTGCCATGGAAGGGTTAGAAGCCTTGCCATGTTTTTCCATGCCATGGCTCTTCTGTAGAAAGGAATAGAGAAAGGAAAATCAGTTTCAGAACCAAGGTGTAAGTCCTTTGAATTCTGCAAGAAAGGCAGGAGCAGTGACTGTTGTCTGGAGCTCCTAGAATCTCTGCTCCTCAGGATGACTTGGCAAGTCTTCCATCACTTTGAACTAGACCTTGACAATGCACTGACTGCCACAGCTCAATCTGCGTATGGACCTTTGTCTTGTGTACCCGTGGTGCTTGAACAGTCTTTTGTGCCAGGGTCTGTTGATAATTCATCCTAGTAACCTGGCCTAGTGAGAAGGTGTGGGCTTGTGAAAGATCAGGGTTTAAATCCCAGTCCTGCAATTTGCTATCCAAAGGGCCTTCTCTGATCTGTCTACTCAAAGCAGCCCACTCAATTACTCTCCATCCCTCCTTGAGGGAGACAGGAGGAGGGAAGGAGGGAGACAGGAGGAGGGCTGATCATAATACTCTGTTTCTCCATCACCAAGGACAGGATAGGATCATTCTTCTCCACTTACTTTCAGTTTGCAGTGGCTCTATGACTTGCTTTAGCCAATGAAACGTGAGTAAAGTGACATGTGTCACTTCTTGGGGGAAACTTTAAGAGCCAGTGTGGTTTTCTGTGTCCTCTTCCCCTTGGTCGTAGAGATGGAACATATTGAGATGAAGCCTCCATCAGCTTGGGCTCCTGAGGGACTAGTAAATGTATCACTCTTTCTATCTGCATTTCACATGTGGTGTGAATGAGAGCGGGACCAGCCACTGGGACTTAGGGGTTGTTTGTTACTGCCGCATAACTTAACAGATCCTGACTGATACAATATCATCTTTAAATGCTTTCTTTTTTCTTTATAGCACTTATCATCATCATCATGCTTATTTATGTTTTACACATTTAAAAAAAATTATTTATTTATTTATTTATGGCCGCGTTGGGTCTTTGTTGCTGCGTGCGGGCTTTCTTTTTAGTTGCAGTGAGCGGGGTCTACTCTTCGTTGCAGTGCACAGGCCTCTCATTAAGTTGGCTTCTCTTGTTGCAGAGCATGGGCTCTAGGTGCGTGGGCTTCAGTAGTTGTGGCACATGGGCTCAGTAGTTGTGGTTCATGGGCTCTAGAGCGCAGGCTCGGTAATTGTGGCACACAGGCTCAGTTGCTCCGTGGCATGTGGGATCTTCCCAGACCAGAGCTTGAACCCGTGTCCCCTGCATTGGCAGGCGTACCCTCAGCCACTGTGCTACCAGGGAAGCCCTTGCACATTTATTTGTTTCTCTTTTGCCTCTTTTCTCTAAACTATAAATTCCACGAGAACCATTTTTTCGGTTGTTGTTTGTTAGTGTTCACTGGAGTAACTCCAGTATCTTGAAGTGTGACTTGTACATGGTAGGCACTCAATTAATATATGCGTTGAATGAATTGATTAATAATTTGGTTAATGTGGGCAGGTCACTTCACTTCTATGAGCCTCACATTCCTCCTCTGTAGAATGGGAATGAATATTAACCATGCCTGCCACATAGGGATGTGTTGAGAATTAAAGAATAATGAAGATAAAGCACCTTTTACCATGCCTGGCACATAGTAGGTGTGCAGTAAACATATGCTGTTGTTTTTGTAACGATTGTCAATCCAGTGAACCCAAAATAGGGCCTCTGTGGTCAGTTACCTTTACCAGATATATTTACACTATTCCCCAGACCTATTGAAGTTTCCTTAGCAAAGGGGTGGCATCATTATACCAGCATCCAGGGTCTTCACTCATAGAGGTTCTAGAAGGCTTGTTCTAAGGGTTTGCTTTTAGATCACAGGCTGGACTTGGAATTTGGGGAAAGTATCTCTTCCATATTGGACAGGAGTGCCCTCAAGGCCCCCTCAAGCTTTAAAGACTTTGGGTCTTAGGCTGGACGTTCAAATAGGAAGGAATAGTGTCTGTGAGGCCTCTAGGGACAGGGGTAGTGACACTAAATGGAGAATCAAACTTTCAACATCAAAGACACCCAGAAGAGACAGACTGGGTGCTTACCCTTACTTCCTTTTCAGTGCTGAGTATAGAATCTGGTCCTGATGCAGGAGAAGTGGCCACAGCAGAATCTCTTCCAGATTCTTGGTGGCCAAGAGACCAATGAGCCTGTAAATAGCACCCATGTGGGTGAGGCTTGTGCACGTGCTGCAGAGCTGGCCTCTGGACTGGGATGAACTCAGGTTTGAATCTGGGCTCCACTACTTTGCAGATGAGTGACTTTGGGGGCAAATGGCTTCTCCTCTCTGTGTTGGTTTCCTTATCTGCCACTCTGGGGAGAATCAGGTGAGATTCTGTGTCTCTCCAGCAGGACTTACCTCCTTCAATCTGTTCTCTTGGCTGAAACCATTGTGTTCTTTCTAAGAGGCAAATCTGATCAGGTGATTCCTCTCCTAAAGAAAAAATCCTCAGTGACTTGGCATTGTCTTTGGGGTAGAGTCTAAACTCTCTATTCCAGCTTAGGCTCTGTCTTAATTGACCTTTGCCCATCTGTCCATCTCCACCTGCACCTGCTTTGCCTGCCACACTGACTGCATCCAGGCTTTCTAACAGGGCTTCATGCTATTTCTTACCTGCTCAGTGCGCTCCACACTCCTGCCTTCCACCCTGACTTCTTTCCTCCCATTAGTTCCTCCTCAACCTTCAGATCTCGCTCTAGATATCACTTGTCAAGTGCCCAGACACCGGCATTGACTAACTATGCACAGTCTCTGTTAGTCAGTTCCAGGCTGGCTTGGATGGGGCCATTATCCTGGGGGCTGAATAGCTCAGTGTTTCAGCACCTAGGCTCCGAGATCAAGCTGCTTAGGCTTGAATCCTGGGTCCATGACTGACAGGTGTTAGCCCTGGGACTGCCCTCTTCACCTTCCTGTGCCTCAGTGTCCCCCTCCATGGTGTGGGTGCTTGGACAGCGCTCTTTACCTTCTTGTGACTCAGTTTTCCCTCTCCATGAAATGGGCTAACAGCCATCACTGTCATGCAGATGATGCAGATGATGTAAATGGTGCCTGGTCAAGAGGAGATGCCTTATACATGGTGGTGTTTTTCACCACTTTCCTGTTGTTTTGTGAACCTGAAAATAAAAAGGTTCATCAAAGGGGTGTGAACGCACACACAGACACCCATATGCTCATTCTCACTCTCCCTGTCACTAAGGGACCTTGGGGATGGTCCCCTCAAAGTGCCAAACCTTGTGTGACAGTCAGAAGTGGCTTTGCTTTTAGATGGAGAGCAGGACTGTGTCTTTTCAGGCTCTCCTTCCATCCTATCCTGGGAGCTCCATAAATAAATTGGTTTTGAGCCAAGGCTTTGATAAGCTTCTCGAATGCCAACAAATACTGCAGCTGGGCCTTTAGGAAGCCCAGCTTTCCCTGTGATTTGCAAACGAAAAAGGGTCCTAGGTGTATGTGTGTGTGTGTGTGTGTGTGTGTGTGTGTGTGTGTGTTTTGTATATGTGTGTATTTTGATTTTATGTGTGTCTGTGTGAATATGTGTGCAGGTGTGTATGTCTGTTGTATATATGTGTATGTATACATGTGAAAACAGCAAAAGAAGAGACGGGATCCTCTTTATCCCCTCCTTCCACCCTTCTCCGTTTCTTCCCCCTCTGTCCCTGCCTGTGTCGCTTCATCTCCATGACTGTCCCTGTCCTTTGTCTCCCTCTGTCACTGACCTTCCTGGTGTCAGGCTGCCACCCCCTGGGTCTTTCTCTGTCTTCCCCTCAGCGCCCCCTCACCCAGCACCCAGTCTCTCTGGGCTGGCACAGGAGTGCTGGTTACCTAGGCAACGACTGCAGGGCGAGCACATGTGATTGGCCAGGCTGGGGCCCGACTCTGGGTTGGTGGGCAGATTTGGGGGGGCGAGTCTTGTCCTCAATCCCCTTTGGGGGAGGGACATTCTTTGGAACGTGAAAGGAACCCGAGTGTGCCATGGTGGGCAGGGCTCCCAAGCTGGGGAGGGAATTCCTGTCCTAATGAGGACTCCGAGTTGCACAATGAGGCCACTTGAACAGATTTCCAAAAAGGCACGCATGCAGGCGGCTGGGGGAGGGCGCTATAGTCATAACAGCTTTCACCTACTTATCGGTCACTGTTCGCTAAACTCTTTATATCCATTAGTTCATTAGCAAATCTCTGAAGTAGGTGATATGTTTCTCCCCATTTTACAGATTAGGAGAGGGAGCTTGAGAGAGAGCGTGGTTAAGACTACACAGCTGGTACGTGCAGAGCTGAGATTTGAACCCAGGTATGTCTTGTCATTAAGAATAGCCACCTTCCCTGGGGACCCCAGAGACAGTCTTATAGAGACGGGGGTACATGAGATGCTTCTCCAGACCCATCCTGCTCACCCCCCCACCTCCATCCTTTGATCTGGTTCTTCTCTCTCTCGAGTAACTAGCTGACCAGTTTGTGGAGCCCTGCAGGTCTCAGGAACTAGTGTGTGACACCTGTTTTCTCTTCTTTTAAGAATGACAAAGGGTTCTGGGGATGGATGGTGGTGATGGTTGTACAACAGTGTGAATGTTCTTAATGCCACAGAACTGTACACTTAAAAAGGGTTAAATGGTGAGTTTTATGTTATGTGTATTTAAAGAAAAGAGTGGCAAGGGTCCTGGGTACATCTCGTTGGGGTCTTGTGAACCTGTGATTCTGGCCCTGTGCTCTTCCCTCCATATAAGGGAGAGGAATCAGCCATCAGGGTACTTTTTTTTTTTTTTTTTTTTTTGCGGTACGCGGGCCTCTCACTGCTGTGGCCTCTCCTGTTGTGGAGCACAGGCTCCGGATGTGAAGGCTCAGCGGCCACGGCTCACGGGCCCAGTCGCTCCACGGCATGTGGAATCTTCCCGGACCGGGGCACAAACCTGTGTCCCCTGCATCGGCAGGCGGACTCTCAACCACTGCGCCACCAGGGAAGCCCCATCAGGGTACTTTTGAGCACTTTCTCTATGCTGGGTAAGCACTTTGACAAACACTTATATGTGGATTATTTCATTGTATCCTCCCAATACCTTACAAGGCAGTTTCTCCTATTACCTCCATTTTACAGATGAAATACCCGAGGCTCCGAGAGGTTGAGGGATTGCTGGAGTGCAGCCAGCTAGCTAGTGAGGTTTGAACCCAGGCCTTTCTGACACCATAATGCCTCGTGAATACCATGACGCCTCCTCACGGCTTAGCATCGCAGGGATGCCCACAAGAGAGCCCTGCTTCTCTGTAGTCCCAGGAGATTAGATGATCCCTCGTCCCTGGTTCCAGCTCAGTTCCTTCTGAAGGCCTGAGTGCCTGCCAGTCTCCTAGCAGGCAGTTGGTTGGCCCAGGCCATCTCCCCAGTATCCTCAAAGTGTCAAAGCCTCTTCAATGATGTTGCAGAGCGGAGGCTGGAAAGAAACTTGGGACCAAGGCTGGTAAGCTGGCCAGATCAAAGCTAATGAGGCACATCCTTGGGAAATGCAGCAGAGGTGGGCAACAACCTGGGTGATTACCTGCCCTCATCGGTTCTGGAGACGTGGCTTGGCAGGAGCTTCATGGCAGGGGAGGCATTCGGGCCTCTGTGGGGCTAGGAGAGGAAGTGATGGGGCAAGACACACTTTGTTCCAGTTATCAAATGGCAAAATTAGAGCCACAGTCCTTCCTGCTACCCGGTGCCCATCACACATCGGCGTCTGGGCCACTTCTCAGGACTGCTGGCTTGCTGAGATCTTTAGCTGTAGCAATAACTACATTTACATATATGGTCCATTCCACCCTTCAGGAGCTATGATTGTGCAGAGCAAGGTTCTTATTCCTATTTTGGAGAGGAGGAAACTAAGGCTCAGAGAGATGAAATGGTTCATCCAAACTCACACAGTTTGCAAGGTGCACAGCCAGGGCTGGCTACGTTCAGTGCTCCCTCTGCCCCCACTTTTTTGTACAATAGACCTTACTGCTTCCTGAAGATTAATTGGGGTCACTAGGGAGGCAGGGCAGGAACTGATGAGGTGGGCAAGGATGAAAGATGGGGACAAGAGTCTTTGCTATCTTTCATCATTCTGTTCAGTGTAGACATCTGACACTTGTTAAATATCAGAACAGCAAATCACCCGTACGTGGAGTTTTTGCCTAAGGCAGTGGTCCTCAAAGTGTGGTCCTCAGACCAGAAGCATCAGCATCACCTGGGAACTTGTTAGATATGCAAATTCTGGGGGAGGGGCCCAGCAATCTCTGTTGACTGGTAGCCCCCCAAAAGATATGTCCAACTGGAACTTGTGAATGTGACCTTATCTGGAAGAAAGGTCTTTGCAGATGTAATGAAGGTAGGGATTATGAGATGAGGTCATCCTGAATTAGGATGAGCCCTAAATCCAATGACAAGTGTCCTTGTAAGAGGAGAAAAGAGGAAAGGACACACAGAGGCAAATGCATGTGGAGACAGAGGCATAGATCGGAAGGATGCATCTATAAACCAGGGCTTGCTGGCAGCCCACAGGAGCTAAGAGAGAGCCCTGGGGCTGATTCTACCTGAGAGTCTCCAGAAGGAACCAACCTGCAGACACCTTGATTTCAGACTTCTGGTCTCCAGAACAGTGAGAGAATACATTTCTGGTTTTTTTTTTGTTTGTTTTTTGTTTTTTGTTTTTTGTTTTTGTGGTATACGGGCCTCTCACTGTTGTGGCCTCTCCCGTTGCGGAGCACAGGCTCCGGACGCGCAGGCTCAGCGGCCATGGCTCACGGGCCCAGCTGCTCCGCGGCATGTGGGATCTTCCCGGACCGGGGCATGAACCCGTGTCCCCTGCATCGGCAGGCGGACTCTCAACCACTGCGCCACCAGGGAAGCCCGAGAATACATTTCTGTTTTAAACCACCCATTTTGTGGTTATTTGTTATGGCAACCACAGGAAACTAACACAACGCCCTCCAGGTGATTCTGGTGCATATTTAAGTTGAAACCCCCAGCTCAGAGCAGTATTTCTCCAAGAGTGTAGATACAGAGGCCCCATTCCTTGTCCACCAATCAAAATCAACCCCAAATCAGATGTATATTTTTTAATAAGCACCTCTGGTGATTTTTTAAATAATTGAAGTATAGTTGATTTACAATCTTGTGTTAGTTTCCAGTGTACAGCACAGTGATTCAGTTTTATGTATATATATGTCTACATATATATATGTATATATATATATTCCTACGATGATTTTTATGCACACTAAAAATTGAGAGCATTTAGCCTTGAGGAGTGTTACATTGTGAGTAAATTACCTCTTGTCTCTCCTTCACTGCCTGGTGCCAGCCTAACGAGAGACATCCTTCTTTAGCCAGCTTTCTACATTTGCAGGAGAATTGTTATCATTATCACTATTATTTTTATTGTGAGCTTTTTCTGCTTCTCTGCGTTCAGCAGGGGAAAAAAGTGAGCCTGGTTTATGGTAGAGACACACACACCTGTTTAGGACCCTATATCTGCCCTGTACCCTAAGTGACTCTGGCTCACTGCACGAAGCGTCAGGGCCTGGATGAGAAGATGTGAAAGCCGAGAGACATGAGGCTCAACTCCCTGATCCACATCTGTGGGGGGCAGGACCACCAAGGAAACAGAGCAAGGGGGTGGAAATTTCCTGATCATCTGCTTGGATGGTGTAATGGAAGTCAACATAATTACATACTCGAGAAGTTTCCATTATTCACCATGTTCTGATCTCCAGCACCTGGCATCAGCCCCTCCGGAGACAGAGGGCCTGGCTGGCAAGAGATTCTTGCCTGGTGCTCTAGGTCCTGAAGCCAAGGGATCCTGAGCCCATCCTCATGGTTTGAACCCTTAGGAAGGTCTTTTGAATCCAAGATGCTGTGTTGTGCCTGCTGCCTGCAAGAGACGGGATGATGGGGAGACCGGTCAGGCTGGACTAGGAGAACCATCAGCTAAGCCTCTGGGCTCCCCAAGGGATCCTTTTGGTTCTGAAAACTTAGCCTGGAGATTTCTAGAGCAGCTGAGCCCATTCAGTTAATAATACCTATTGGTAGCCTTGTTTGTCCCCTCTATGCAGCCTCTTCACATATATTATCTTAGTTAACCTTCAGAAAAGCTCTGCACTGAAGGTATTATTGCTTCCCATTTTACAGAGGAGGAAATAAAGTCCAAGGAAAAAGCAGCCTGCCAAAGGTCACACAGCTGGTAAGGCAGAACCAGGATTCATCTAACTCAGTGTTTCTTTTTCTTTGCCCGTGCCGTGTGGGTTGCATCTTACTTCCCTTACCAGGGATCCAACCCAGGGCACCGGCAGTGGAAGCTCGGAGTCCTAACCACTGGACCACCAGGGAAGTCCCCTAACTCAGCACTTCTTAACCTTAGCACTGTCGATATTTGGGGCTGGATAATTTTCTATTGAGGGGCCTGTCCTGTACAGTGTAGGAAGTTTAGCAGCATCCCTGTCCTCTACCCCCTAGACACCAGTAGCACCCCCTTTCCAGTTTGGACAACCAAACATGTCTCCATATGTTGCCAAATGTCCCCTTGGGGGCAAAATCATCCCCCGTTGAGGACCAGGGATCTAACTTTGGATCCTGTGTTTTTTTCTAAGATGCTGCTCTGCCTCTGCAAATATCCCAGATCTGAGCACCTCTGTGTGAGTCATCAGAGTATAAAGTTATACATGATACAACTCATTAACCTCATTACCTCATAGTCCACCCCTCTTCCACACACACACACACACACACACACACACACACACACACACACACACCTTCTGTTTTAGAGGTGTGGATCAACCTAGAGGTTTGTCAACTTGTTTTAAGGTCAAATGGTAAGTTACTGGATGGGCTTCTTGAGGCTCTGTTATGTGGCATTAGCAATAGCATCTTGAGAACATTGGTTTCCTTATTATCCTTCCATTCTTTTCCAAGAATCTACTTGATTGTCATCTTCATAGATTAATAGCTGTCTCTAGTGTGTTTGGCACTGTATCCCCAACGCCTGTCATGGTGCCTGGCACATAGTAGGCTCTCAGTAAATACTTGTTGAATTCATGAATAAATCACTTTTAGGGTCCTTTCCATGCATTAAAATCACAAGAACCATCTCTATGTCTTCTTTGGAAAAGAATCTGACAAGGAATGGATATATGTATATGTATAACTGAATCACTTTGCTGTGCACCTGAAACTAACACAACATTGTAAATCAACTATACTCTAATATAAAATAAAAATTAAAAAAAATCTTGAGAGCATTCATTAGCTATTAGTGTCAGTGACAGTTTGCCTTAGTTACAACTGGTTTTGAGGCAAGAAGCAGAAACCCATTCAGACTAGATAAGCCAAAAGATTATTTACTGGAGAGACCCACAGGTATCTCACAGACTCCAAGGGCAGAAGTCCAGCCCAGCTCTGTGACCAGGGCCAGGAACTGGAAACACCTCAGGACCAAAGCCATAACTCTGCCTTTCTCTCTGCGGGAATAGCTTCTGACCTCAGGTTTGTGTAGTGATTGCCTTCATTTCCCTCTATCTCCTTTCTTTCTGCTTCCTCCCTCTTTTTTTTCTTTTTAATCTTTTTATTCCCTTTGTCCAGACCAGCTTCCTCTACTTTATACACATGGCAAAAAAATGATCTCCTCAAAATTGAAATCTTGGGCTTCCCTGGTGGTGCAGTGGTTGCCTGTCGATGCGGGGGATGTGGGTTCGTGCCCCGGTCCGGGAGGACCCCACATGCCTTGGAGCGGCTGGGCCCGTGAGCCATGGCCGCTGAGCCTGCGCGTCCGGAGCCTGTGCTCCGCAACGGGAGAGGCCACAACAGTGAGAGGCCCACGTACTGCAAAAAAAAAAAAAAAAAATTGAAATCTTGGTCCCCACATTTACTTGACCTCTTAGTTCAAACACAAACCCAGACCAAGGAAAGTCTTGGAAAGTCTTGGAAAGTCTCACCAGTTTCATATTTTCAGGAGAAAAAATCTGATTGGCCCAGCTTGGATCAGGTGATCATGTCTGGTCCAATCAGGAATGGCCAGGAAGTAGGCAGGGCTTGCTTAGTACAAAAATGACCCCAGAGGCGCGCGCGGGCGCGCGCGCGCGCGCGTGTGTGTGTGTGTGTGTGTGTGTGTGTGTGTGTCGGGGGGAGGAACACCCCCAATGGCTGCTACTGCACTTTCTCTGCCCAACTGAGAAGTAGTAGCTCCTCCCTAGCTCGGCAGCAGGCATGTACTCAGTAACAAGCTTCTGAAGGTGGGAGAGCTGGGTGTTGGTATGCCAGCCTCCGGTGGACACCAGACAAAAAGACTTGGCCCTGGAGGTAAGTTGGAGTATCACATGCTTCCCATCCCCACAGCTGCCACGTCTAATTACAGCCAGTGTCAGTCCATTTGAATTAATTGGGGGCGGAAGTCCAGTTTACACTAAAGAAAAGCCTGATATGTCTATCCTCCTGTTTCCATTACTTGTAAGGACACCCAACACGTTATACTACAATCATAAAAATGTGGCAAAAACAAGTAAAAAGAAGCCAAGGAAGATGAATAGAAGCCTAAACAATAGAAATCCCAGGGAAACCTGATTTATTGAATGCAACCATAATGATGGTAATGAACACATACAGGGTTGGAATCAAAACAGATGCTTGTTTGATTCTCTTAAGTAATAATAATGATAAAAAAAGAAAACTAGCAACTGCGTATATAGCATTTACTGTGTGTCAGGCACTGTTCTGAGTGTTTGATAGATTCTCTATCAACTCATTTAATCCTGCAGCAACTTGATGATGGAGATTCTAAAGGGTGTGAAACCTAATACCAGACACTGAAGGTTGGGGGGCGGTTTGCTCAAACTCTTTAAAAATACTTTTGAAATTAATTAGGAGGATAAAGAGGGAGGGCATGTCTAAACTTCTCTAGAGGAAGCATAACAGAGTGGTTAAGAGCTGGGGCTCGGCAGCAGCCAGACAGCCTGGATTGGAATCTAGCTGCATGACCTTGTGCAAAGTTACTTAATATCTCTGAACCTCAGCTTCCTCTTCTGTAAAATGGGGATAAATAAAACCTATCTCAGATGATTGTGGTAAGGATTAAATGTGACATAGGGCCTCTGAAATGCCAAGTTCAGCCCCTGGCACATAGAAGACCCTTTATAAATGCCATGATGAGAATACAGGGTCTGGATTCCAGCCTGTGTACCTTGCAAACTTTGCACACTTGGAATGACTTCTCAAAAAGCTTTGACTTTCTCATCTGAAAAGTATGTTTGATGATAGATCCTACCTCTTGGGGTCTTGTGAGGAAGAACTCAGGTGATTCAGGTAAAGTCCTTAGTACTGTCTATCACACATCGTAAGCTTGTTGTTACTATGATTATTGTCAGCATTCTAGGATGAGGAACCAACCTAACACAGAGAAAAGGGTGGGCAGCTAAAAATGACAACATGAAGGGCTTCCCTGGTGGCGCAGTGGTTGAGAGTCTGCCTGCTGATGCAGGGGACATGGGTTCGTGCCCCGGTCCAGGAAGATCCCACATGCCGCGGAGCGGCTGGGCCATGGCCGCTGAGCCTGCGCATCCGGAGCCTGTGCTCCGCAACGGGAGAGGCCACGACAATGAGAGGCCCGCGTACCACAAAAAAAAAAAAAAAAAATGACAACATGAAACCCATTCCACTGTTAAGTGATTTGCATGGGGCAATTAGCAAATTACACTCAATTTTTTTTGCAAAAGTGCTTTAACAAGAGGAGGACACTTGTGCCAGTCATGACACCACATAAACAATTCATTTCTCCAGGAAGATCCATTTTCTCCTGACAATGCTTGTTCATTTTGACGGCATCAGCATTCCTCTTGATTTGCCTAATTTTAATGAGATGTTAGCTCAACGTCACAAAAGTAATTTCAGATTACTCTGGTTCCTTGACAAAAATTCTGTTGTCATGACATTATTTGGTTTATATATGGAGAATCTTTGCCATTGATTTCCAGGCCCAGACTCTTATGCCAGCTCAAGTGTGAAATAGTTATTCTTTAAAAATATATAATTAAGGTTTAAAAAATCTGGGAAACACCATCTTGGAGTGTTACCAGTACACATTAGTGTTCTCTGATGCAAGCAGCAGAAACCAACCTTAGCTAACGTAAGAGAAATGAGAACATTAGAACACATTGAATGGATAAGAGGAAGGAAGGCTAGGGAACCAGGAACCAGGGGATCCGGGTATGTAGGAAGCAGGGCAATGGGACAGTCTTGTCTAGACACCACTACCTGAGCGGCTCCAACCTTTATCTCAATCTTGTTTTGTTGCATTTGAGGGTTGAGGTCCCAGTTAGAGTCCCATTGGTCTTGCTTGGATTGTATGTCTGCCCCTTGGCTCAGTAGAAGGTGGGACACGGTGATTTACAGTTTTACCGAGACCACAAGACACTGGGGGAGAGGAAATTTCCTAAAAGAAGAACAGGAATGGGGGAATGGTGTATTTGCATGAGTGGGACCTCCTTTTCTTTAGTTGTCATTTACCAGAATTGCAATCACTTCTTTGAAGTGATTGGTTAATGTACAACTTCAGCCGTGGGTTGACTCTCACTGGAGCTGTGAAATAGACATGCTGTGGGAGAAGGCAGTCACTAGATTCTGAAGGATTGGGGTTTTCAAAACCGTTCCTAGTCTCATTTGATTTAATTCAAGGAGTTTTAGCTCTACCCAAGAAGGGATAGAAAATGTGATCCCCAGAGGTAGTCTCTTAGTGATCTGGGCTTTGCAGTCATTTTATATGGAGAGAGGGTGCCTCATCTAGATTTAGATCCAAACCTGTGGGAAGGGATCATGTAGCACAGGGAAGAAGAGATGGGAAAGACAACTTTATAGCACTATTTATCATGAATGTAATAGGGTCAGATAAGGCTGACAAGCCAGTCCTCATGGCCCCTGTGAATAGGCTAAGGAAAGCAGGGATGAAATTGCAATATGAATTATTTAAGTAGAACATGAGGAAGGACTTTCTGGCTGCAAGGAAAGTCAGACATTGTAGCAAGCCTTCAAGGTATGGTTTTGTTCTGAGGTGACCAATGAGTGCCGCTTGTACCCTTCTGCTCCTAATTCCTACATCTGTGACACACATCCCCAGGTAACCACAGCATTCCATCTAGGTAGGATTGGATTACAGAATATTTCTCAACCCAGCGCTAGAGATGCTCCACTCATCAACCCGACTGGCGAATGGGGGGAATGACACAATTTATTGCCCCAAATCTAGATTCAGAATTGAGATTATGAATGGAAACAGGGTCTGCACTAAATATTTTTTCAATACTTTGACATTCTTGGGAGTCATTGCCAACTCATGAGGTAATTGCCAAGGCAGCAGCAATGACAACAACAACGGAAAATCCCGAGGGAGAGGAAAAAAGGACAGGGAATTTTGTAGAGGTGAATTCTTTGAAGTAGAAGTGAGGTTTTAACCAGAAGTGTTTAACTCCCTCCAGAACATGCATAATAGATACATATCACTTAAGAGTTTTTGCATTGTGTACAGAAAAGAAACACAAATCACTCTGGCTTAAACAATTTATGCAACTTATTGACTACAGCAACAGGGAGATCCAGAGATGATGCTCAATTCAGGTGAGGCTTGATCTAGGAGCTTAAAGACCTGATTTCCTCTCATTTTGCCTTTCCACGGAAATAGCTTCATCCTCAGGCACCTCTCTGTGGGTCATCAACAGCTCCGTGCTCTTTTCTGCTGGTCCAAAAACAGCTGCAGCAGCTGCAGACTTTCCATCTTCAACCCACACCATTCAGAGAAGAGAGAATGTCTCTTTGGATACCTCCTCCTCAAGTCCTGGGAGTCTCTCTGTCTCATTGGCCTGAATTGTGTCATGGGCTCCTCTCTGAACCAATCATTGGCTGGGGGATGGCACGAAGGTCATCCTTAGAGTTCAGGAAAAGATCAGCCCCACCTAAACCAGGTGACTGAGATTGGAGTGGAGGTAAATTCCCCAAATGAGAAGCAGGATATGATGGAAGGCAGGGGACAAGGGATGCCGAGGGGGTTCAGGGTTCTGTGCAATGGTAGTTTGTGCAGGTGTGGGTGGATGGGGGAGGGGCTTAAGTCTGTTTCCTAAAAGCTATTCTTTTTTTTTTTTTTTTGCCGTACGCGGGCCTCTCACTGCTGTGGCCTCTCCCGTTGCGGAGCACAGGCTCCGGACGCGCAGGCTCAGCGGCCATGGCTCACGGGCCCAGCCGCTCCGCGGCACGTGGGATCTTCCCAGACCGGGGCACGAACCCGTGTCCCCTGCATCGGCAAGCGAACTCTCAACCACTGCGCCACGAGGGAAGCCCTAAAAGCCATTCTTTAAATAAAATGGGGCTAGGGAAAAGATGGAAAGTTCATCTTGTCCAGAGGTTATCAAGGTGCACTTTTTAGAGAAACCTTGCCCTTCCCGAGAGACAGTTCATCATCTTCCCTGCCAATGTGGAAATTGGCTTGGGCCAGCTTTTCCCCTGGATTGCTCCACCAGCTTTGCCCGGAGCTTTGCCTCCCTAACAGTCCTGCCAGGCGTGTGTGTACCTGGCTTAGCACTGATGTGCCAGGTGAGCCTGAGCTTTCCCAGCATGGAAGGATTTGTGGGCAAGCAGCCAACAGTGGGGCCACCCTTCCGCTGGCAAAGGAGTGACCTGAGAAGTAGACCCCTATTTCTCCTTCGCTGTCTCTCCTTGTTTCCGTGGGCCTTGTGCTGGCTACTTCACAGATCTGGTGAAGGAACAGGAGAGGGACCTGTAAAGACTCAGGCTTGGACAAGTTGATCTGTGAATTAGTTCCTGCTTCTCCATTCTCTGGCCACTGAATAAAACTTGTGCTGTGTTGGAAAAAAAAAAAAAGACAGGCTCAGACAAGGTGCTCAGTCCCCCTTGGTCTCCTGCCTCATCTTTGCAACAGTCACATGCATGGTTATTCTGAGGATTATTCTAGGCATTACATGAGATGCTGTATGCAAAGCAGAGTGCCTCCATTTGTGTCTTCCCTCGAAGCAGAGTCTCAAATAAGGATTCTTATGCAAGTAATCTATTGAAGACTGCTTTCCAGAGAAGGGTACAGCGAGGAAAGCAAATGGCTCAGGGAGAGGAGCTCAGAGGCTCTGGTCGCAGCTGGTCTGCAGCCTGATCCCATGGGGAGCACAGGGCCTCGATTGCATCTGAGACCTGGTCCTACTTTAAGGCAAGGGGTCTGGCCTTCTGTGCACCTGTGTCACTTAGACATTGACTGTGGGCTGCTCCAAGGGCCTGGGGGTGGAAGCTCACGGGTGAGGCAACTCCTGTTCAGCTGCAGCCAATTTTCCAGAGAGGAGCGTGGCTGTGAGTCATTAGCGATCATCATTCACAGCAGCTGGGCGATGCGGCCTGTCCCGGTAAAGGGAATCTGGGCAGGGCACCCATGGCACAGACTCCACCATGCTGGATACAATTTGGTGGCAAAGGGGGAGGGAGACAGGGCTTGTGAATAGCTCTAGTTTATTGTGAAGTAGAGAGATGAGGCCTGCAGTGCTAGCAGACATTCGAGGAGGAATAAAGATGTAAACTTCTTGTCTCTTGTCAAAAGCTTTTCCTGCTATCAGTTTTCTCAGAAAAGTGGAACTGTTTCTTATAGATGATCTGGACCAGCCCCTTTATTTTAAAAACAAGGAAACTGAGGCCCAGAAAAGACCAAGTAACCCAAATTCACACACAGAGTAGGGCAGACCCAAGACCGAACCTACCTGAGCATCCCTCTTCAAACCAGCGGACCCCATTCTGCTGCTTCTCTTTGAAAACAGACAGCTAAGGAAGCTGCTGTTGCTTTGTGGAAATATGTTCCCATGAACTCAGTGATACCCTCCGCTGCTTAGAAGCAAATTTTGATCATGTGGTGAATAAGCCTCCTAGACAACGGTGTTCTTGCTTCAGAAGGGGCTTTCGGGAAATGCCGTGAGCTCAGGTGCATGTTAGCGAGGGTGACAGAGAGGGCTGGCACTGGGGCGCTTACATTTATTTAACAAATATTTATTGTGCTACACAGTGGGGATTGCAGTGGTGCGCCATCCAGATGGGTTCCTCCTTCTAGAGGTTACAGTCCAGTGGGAAAGACAAAAATTATAGTACTCTTTGTGCAATGAAAATGACAATCGTGGTAACTGCTCTTGAAGATGTTTGGGGTGTTGTTTGAACCCCAAATGTTTGGGGTGTTGTGTGAACCTATAAGCAAGCAGCCTGACCTGGTTTTGGGCCAGAAAGCTTTTCTCTGAGATCTAAAGAATGGAGAGAAATTAGGAATTGGGGGGGGGCGGTGAGGAAAGAGATGGAAGCACATTCCAGAAAGAAGGAACAGCTTGTGTATGATCTCCAAGGTGGGGAGGTCTGTTTTAGACCCTGTTTGTTTGAGGAACGTCAAGGCGGCTGGAGGGTAGGGTGTGTTGAGAGATGAGGATGGAGATTTGGCTCTTTAGTCAAGAGGAAGACATTACATGAAGGTAAGCATGAGTGTGTGTGTGTGTGTGTGTGTGTGTGTGTGTGTGTGTGTGTGTGTGTGTGTGTGTGTAGGGTAACAGGATAAGTTTTGCGTATTAAAAGTATCATTCTGGTAGTTATGGCATGGGGGGAATATACTTAGCAATATGGCAGACTCAACTGGCATAGCCCTCACCCTTCAAACCACATAGAATTATTGGAGAGAAAAAGATATAGAATATATTATATATAGAAGATATGAATACATTTATTATTATTAATGAATATAATATAATATTACTATATAGTTACAGCTGACATCCCCATTTAAGGCTAGAATGCTGCTTCCTTTATTAAAGGGCTAGAAAAACTCTGTCCATATGTCCACAGAACCTGGTTGTTGCCTGCCCAGGGTTCAAGGCTGAGAAAAGAAAATGCCCAGTGAGAAAGTGAAAGGCCAAATCTGTTATGCGTGGGTGTGCCCACCTGGGGTAGAAATTTTAACATGAGAAATTAAGGTGTAAACTCATCTAGGGCCAAGGAAACGCCTGGAGAGTAAGACCCCCTTTGTAAGGTAACTTCGACATCCCTTGGCTCACAGAACTTTTACAGAATAAAGAACCTCTGTTGAAGATGAGCTCATCATTAAAAAATTACAAGCCACATGATTAGACATTTTACGTGAAGTTAACAGGCATAAGTAGAAGTAACATCTCAAGAACTTGAGACGATAGAACCATCTGGAAGAGACTATAAAATAGGTTTGTTGAAAATGATCAAAGAGTTAAAAGAAGGATGAAAGACAATAATGAAAGCACAGGATATTGTAAAAAAAAAAAAGATAAGAAGATTTTTTTAAAGCCAACTAAAATGAATAGAAATCAAGAATATCCTCATTGAAATTTAATACTGTTATTTCAGAGATAAGCAGCCGATTAGACATAGCTTCAGAGAGAGGTAGTGAATTGAAAGATAGACTGAAAGAAATTATCCAGAGTGCAAAAAAATGGTGTTGATGGATTGGAAGGAGTCAAGAGTAGATTCAGAGGATGCTTCAGTTGTGGTGTCCTGGGCAAAAGTGGTGCCTGTGAGAATGGAGAACGGAGGGTGGATTAGAATGAAATTTAGGATACTTTGCATTTCAGGATTGAGAAAAAAAGATATGCCAAGGCAGAGAGTAGTGAGCTTGTTCTCTGGAGGAAAACCAATGACAATGGATGGAAGTTGGAGAGAGGCTGATTATTAGGCATTTCATTTTTCTAAGATTTCATTTTTCTAAGAACCAGGCTTGGAGAGATTATGAATTATTATTGTGAATAGAGATGGGAATATAAATTTTGACACCAAAGTCCATTTGTGGAAATACTGAACTGGGATGGAAAGGGATGCCACCTTGACATTTAGCTGGAGACATAGAGTCCTGGATCTAGTTGGCAGTAGCAGAGTTGGAGGGGGATGGGATATGGGATAGGCAGCTTGGGGGGCTGGATCCTTCTTTTTCTGGGACTTGGCCCAGAACTTGACTTCAGCCTCAGGTAACAAGATAACTTAGTCAGGGGGAACTTCTGTTGTAGATCCTGCCTCTCATGTAGCAAAGGGGTTAAGAAAGCCTGACTCTGCCGCTAGGTGTGTGATCTTGGCCCAGTTGCTTTCTGTCTCTGGGCCTCTGTTTGTTCATCTGTAAAGCTGAGATGCTAATAAGACTCATCTTACAGGGCTTTAGGCAAGATTCCCTGAGTCATGCATAAAATGGCAAGTTGATAGTAAAATTTATAATAAATGTTAGCAGAATGGTGGTAAGTTATGACTATTTCTGGACACAGTTGAGAACTTGGGATAGGAAGGGTCCACCTAGGAGGGAATCCATGAGCATTAGCCGTCATGGATTTCCAGGTAAGCATCGAAAAGAGTGACTTAACTATTAAAATCCAAACTATGACGTGTACACGTGAGAGATGGAGGAAGCAGGCAGATTACAAATCAGAGAAAGCCAGGCCTCTGGGGAAAAATCCTGTTTCCCTTTGGGTAGCTATTGCTCCAATTCAGCCCTGGGTTTTTTTCCCCAGGTGCTCAGGTGTGCTTTGAGAATTTCCTTGGGAGATGGGTATTTTTCTTCCTTGACCTCCCCTGCCAAGGAAGAAAAATGTATCTCTTTGCATCTCCACCGTGACAGGCCTCTCCATTCTCCATATCCGTGACACGGTAGAGTGGGGATGCATATATATATATATATATTTAGTGCGAGGGCAAACTAGTTCAGATGAAATTGTCGCTGACTCAGATGCTCACTTCTCTGGCAGAAGAGAGGAAGCACCAAGGATGTAAATAGGTGTGGCTCACTTTCCCCCTCTGTCTGCCTCATCCCTCTTCTGCCTTTTCTGTTGCTGGGCTCTGTCCAGCTTCAGGCCACACCCCATAAAGGAATGCCCCAACAGGAGAAGGCCCATTCGGGAGTCTCCTGTTTCAAGGAGGCTGCCCAGGTCTCCGCATCTCAGTACTTTTCCTTTCTCTCTTTGTCCTTTGCCAAGGCTCCAGCAGAAGGGATTCTGGGAAAGAAAAGATTGTCATTGTCGCAAGAAAGGAGAAAAGGTAAAAAGTGATGAATTCCCCAAATGTGCTCCTCTGATTTGGGAAGAGGATAGAAGCTGCATTTTTTTTTTTCCCTCTTGGAACTGCACAAAACACTTGACAAAACATGCAACTGAACTTCCCATCCTTGGAAGATGACTTTAAAATAGGGCCATTAGACAAAAGTAAGTAAGCTAAGAGCCAATTTAGTGCTAAATATACCCATTCTCATAAAATCTGCTATTTTTGAGTTAAATGTTGTGGAAATTACCAAATTTGCATTTAATTATTTTAATAGATCTTGTTTACAGATGACTAGGCAAAAATGAAAAAAAAAATACCCCAAACTAATTCACTTTGACTGCTCAGGTTGTAACTGTGCCTAAAATAGAAAAACATACTCAGAATATTTTCTCAAAGTCAGAGGGAAAGCCAGCTTTAATTCCATTTGGTCTCAGTGTCAACACCACACATGCTGTTTTTCCTATTAAATGAAATTTATACTTTTGAAATTTGGGGACGAAATATACATTCCCTGGTGAAGAACTTTTCTGGACCTGTCTCCTAACTGGCTTCTAGACTTTGCTTTGGGTGTAGTGAGGAGTTAATGTCTTATATAATTGACAAGACTATGGTCTCTGTGTTCAAGCATGGCTGGGATTGAATTCAAGTTACGCTCCGTACCAGCTGTGTGTCCTTGGGTAAGTCACTTAACTTCTCTGAGTCCTGATTTCTTCTTCTAAAAATAGAAATATTAATTTGTATGAGAGTGTCAGAAAAATTAATGAAAACCTACACATAAGGCAGCTAGTATAGTGCCTGGCACATAGTGGGTGCTCAGTAAATACAGATTCCTTCCTTTTCCTCGTATCTTCCTCTTTTTACATGTGAACATTGTTTTTTCTCCTCCTTGAGAGAGTAAACTTGCTGGGTTCAGTGGTTTCTCAACTACCTCCTGGGCCCCAGGGATAACTGGGAGAAAGAAGAGGAGAATTTTCTGAGCAAATATTGTTTGTGACCATACTTGCTGGCACCTTGTGTTTGGAACCTGATTCTCGGGAGACTGGCAGGCATCGACTTGAAACGCTTTTCATTCCTGCCTCTGCTTTGGGGACAACTAGACCCATTAGCCCACAATACACAATTTGCCTTTGTGCTTACGGGCTAAGCTAAGGATGCTGGGAAGTGGTCAGCCTTGCTGTTTTGTTTCTGGCTGGTTGACACCCTGCATTCTGCATGTCTTAATTAAATGGGGAAGGTGCAATGGTGAAAAAGGCAAATTATCATTTCCTAAATTTGACCGTGGCTACCTCACTGGGTCAGGGAAGGGAAACGAGAAAACAAAGTGCTGCTTCTTCCACGTATGGGAACAGTGAGAAGACAGCCAGCCATCTTTGAACCAAGAGGAATCTCGCCAGACACCTAGTCTGCTGTTGTTGCCTTGATCTTGGACTTCCCAGCCTCCAGAAGTGCTGACACTGAACTAATGGAAATACATTTTGCTGTCCTTGACATGATACAAACTCTGCCTTTGTATCAAGATTTTATGTCTTTGGACCCAAAGGACCCATGCCCAAACACAATGAGAGACTAGTGGATGAGAGTCAAAGATATTGAAGTATGAGCTGAATGCAGTAACCGTATGGGAGTCTTAGGTTGTCTTCTCTGGGGAAGAGAAGGATTAAAAAAAAAAAACTGTTGGGAGGCTGCCAGCTTCGTCCTCAGGACTGTTCTAGCTCACGTGGTCTTCAGCACACTATTTGCCATGTGTCAAGGGAAAAGATTGTGGTCCAGGCAGTCCTCTTTTTACAAAGCCCTAGCCTTGCATTTCCAAGTATGATAGAGTATAACATTCATTCAACAAACCCTGAACAGTTAGTTCACACAGGCAGGAGATGGTGATGGTTTTTTCTCATCTCTGTACGCCCAGCATTGAACATACTATCTGGCATCTCCTGAATACTCAATAGTGAGTGGGGGGCTTCCCTGGTGGCGCAGTGGTTAAGAATCCGCCTGCCAATGTAGGGGGCACGGGTTCAAGCCCTGGTCCGGGAAGATCCCACATGCTGCAGAGCAACTAAGCCCGTGCACCGCAACTACTGAGCCCATATGCCACAACTACTGAGCCTGCAGTCTAGAGCCTGCGCACCACAACTACTGAAGCCCATGCGCCACGGCTACTGAAGCCTGCGTGCCTAGAGCCCGTGCTCCGCAACAAGAGAAGCCACCACAATGAGAAGCCTGCACACTGCAACGAAGAGTGGCCCCCACTCGCCGCAACTAGAGAAAGCCCGCGTGCAGCAATGAAGACCCAACACAGCCAAAAATAATAAATAAAGAGATCAATGAGCCACTCATCATTTAAAAAAAATAGTGGGGTTTATTCTGCTTGACAATAAACTCTAGCCAGTGGTTCTCAAACTTGAGCACACCTTGGAGTCACTTGGAGGGCTGGTGACAACACAGATTGCTGAGCCGTATGGCTACCGTTTCCTGTTCATTAAGTCTGAGGTGGGGCCTGAGAGCTGATATTTTGAGGACCACAGCTCAGGTGGTCAGGAGTGAAAGCTTTGGAGTCAGGAACACTTGCATTTAAATCCCTACTTTAGTAGGTGTTAGCTGGGTAGCCTTGATGCTGACTAGTCAGTGAACTTGGGCTCGAGTCCTGGCCGTGACACCTAGGAGCTGTGTGGTCTCGGCTGAGTGGCAATCTCCCCGAACGCTGGTTTCCTCGTCTATAGAAACGGAGTAAAAGTACACTCCCTGTTAGAGTCTTGTAAGATTTAGACACGTGTATATAAAGTTCCAAATGAATCCCTGGTGTGTAATTGGCATCCATAAATGCCACCTCTGATAGTTAATGGCTACTATCCTTTTCCTTAACTAACTCAGGATTAGCTGTTTTGTGTTGCCATAAACCTACTACAGTCCCAGCAAGGAAGCCAGGGAGTCTCTATTTCCCTCTTACTTGCTGGCCCTGTGCTCTGCCTTGTGCTTTCTGAATTTCTTTCCTTTGTTTTTGTTTTTAAAGGCACTGTTCTAGACAACCATTTATCCACCAAAGAAGCTTAAACTTTGAAATACATTTCTTGGACATATTAAACATTTATGACAGGCTTGAAGTTGCCTATTTTTCCCAAAGAATATAAAATACATAGATAATTGGGTTTTTATATAAACAGATTATGCTTGGCATATTAATGTAAAAAGGATTTTAAATCCTAACAGAATTTTGTTTGTTCTTTTATTTACTTTTTTCTTTTTCTTTGATTTATTTATTTACTCATAAATGCTACATTTTGTATCTCTAATAAGTCATGTCCATTTTTCTTATTCTCATAACTAAAACATCACAATTCCACCTAATGTTATTGTATTAGTTTGCCAGGGCTGCCAGAACAACATACCACAGGCTGGGTGTTTAAACAACAGAAATTTTTTCTGAGTCTGGAGGCTGGAATTCCAAGATTAAGGTGAACACAGGGTTAGTTTCCTATGAGACCTCGCTCCTTAGCTTGCAAATAGCCCCTTCTTGCTGTACCCTCACAGGGTCTTTTCTCTGTGTGCTGGCATCCCTAGCATCTCCCTGAAGTTCTGAATCCTGTTCTCAGCAAGTGAAAGGGGGGCCTTTTCTGTGTGTAGGGCATAGGAACCACTTTTAGGCTACAGTGAGAAAGGAAGGAGGTGTGGAGAAAGTGACATCTGGAATTAACCCAAAGGACTCGACTGGTTTCTGGAGGATGCACAGGGCAGAATGTCCAGATTCTCTTCAAGGACCAGCTCTGGGCTCCCATCCACTCCTTGCATGTGGCAGTTGCTGCCTTGGGAATGGAGCTCAGCGCTGAGTTGGTTGGAATTAGAAGGGTGATTCTGGAGTCAGACAGACACCCAGCTCTGATGGGCCTGGTTCCGCCCCTTCGGGCTCTGTGATGTTGGACAGCTCCCTTTGCTTCTCTAAGCCTTGGTTTCTTTTTCTTTTTCTTTTTTTTTAACTTAAAAAAAAGTCTTACTGATACAAAACTCACATAACATAAATTCCCCAATTTAACCTTTTTAAAGCATACAATTCAGTGATTCTTAGTATATTCACAGTGTTGTACAGCGATCACCGCTCTTCAATTCTAGAATATTTTCATCACCCCCAAAAGAAACCACATATATTCCACTCTCCCCACTCCCCACTATTCCTTGGCAGTCACTGATCTAGTTTGTGTCTCTGTGGATTTGCCTATTCTGGACAGTTCCTATAAATGGAATCATACCATATGTGGCCCTTTGTGACTGGCTTCTTTCACTTAGCATAATGTTTTCAAGATTCATCTATATTGGAGCATGTATCAACGCTTCATTCCTTTTATGGATAAATCATATTCGAGCATATGACTATAACACATTTTGTTTATCCATTTATCATTTGATGGACAATTGGATTCTTTCCACATTTTGGCTACTATAAATAATACTGCTGTGAATATTTGTGTACAAGTTTTTACATGTAGATCTGGAGTTAAGCCTCGGTTTCTTCATCTACAAAAGGGGCGGCTGTGAAGAGTAAATGAGGAATAGCAGTTAGCTGAAAGGAAATAGTATATATATACATGTAAGGGACTGACATTAAAGCTGCTGAATTTATTCAACAGACATTTCTTGAGTGTATGAGGCACCGTTCTAAGATCCGGGGTTGGCAAAATATGGCCTGCAGGCCAAATCCAGCGGCTGCCTATTAAAGCGTTATTGGAACACATCTACATCTATTCATTTACCTGTTGTCCATGGCTGATCTGATGCTACAATGGCAGAAATGAGTAGTTGTGACAGAGACCATATGGCTCACAAAGCCTAATATATTTACTATTTGGCCCTTCACAGATAAAGTTTGTCGACCCCTGATCTGGGTAATGACACATAGAGAATCTCTTGACACACACACCTCTTCTCTAATGTAATGGGTCATTCTAGGAGAGGGGAGATAGATAATAAACAAAACAAATAGCTAAATTTTATATTAGAAGGTGGTAAGAATGATGAGAAAAATAAAAACGGGGTGTGACAGGGCATGCTGGGAGGGAATACAGTTGTGACTCTGAGTAGGGTAGCCAGGGCCAGCTTCACTGAGAAGGTGACATTTCAGAAGGAGGTGAGAGAAAGGGCAGTGCTGTATCTGGGGGAAGAGTGCCCAGGTAGAGGGGGTGACAAATGCAAAGTCCCTGAGGCAAGAGAGTGCTTGATGCATCCTGAAAGCAGTGAGGAGTCCACTGTGGCTGGAGCAGAATGGGCTGGGGAGAGAAAAGAGGAGTGCTCATCTCGGGGGGGCCACGCAGGGGTGGGGCATTGTCTCAGACCTTGTGGGTTCTTCTGAGGACTCTGCCTTTTCTGTGAGTGAGCTGGGAGCACTGGGTGATGTTGAGCTGAGTAGGGCCATGATCGGACTTGTACTTTACAAGTCCCCCCTCAGCTGCGATATTTGAGCTGGGGCAAAATAGCCGTGGACCTTTGAGCCTTCCATCCCTGACCATTTCCCCTGACACCTGAAGACAGTGCCGGGAACCGAGGTATCGACGGGGGCCGGACTGGGTTTGATGCAACAGGAAGTCGGGGACTGTAGCGAAGTAAAGAACACGTGATCCTTTAAGTGATGGATGCTAATCCACGCCAGCCAGTTGTCGGGAACCTGGGAATGGGAGCTCAGTGCCCCAGAGCTGATTCCTCAGGAGAACACAGAAGTGCAGATTTTGTATGTTCAGTAGTAATTCAACTTGTCTTTTTTTTTAAAATTTTTATTGGAGTGTAGTTGATTTACAGTGTTGTGTTAATTTCAGGTGTATAGCAGAGTGAATCAGTTATACATACACATATATCCACTTTTTTTTTTTTAGATTCTTTTCCCATATAGGCCATTACAGAGTATTGAGTTCCCTGTGCTATACAGCAGGTTCTTATTAGTTAATTTATTTTATATATAGTAGTGTGTATATGTCAGTCCCAGTCTCCCAATTTATGCCCCACCCTGTAACCATAAGTTTGTTTTCTACATCCGTAGCTCTACTTCTGTTTTGTAAGTAAGTTCATTTGTACGCTTCTTTTCTAGGTTCCATATATAAGTGATATCATATGATATTTGTCTTTCTGTGTCTGACTTACTTCACTCAGTATGACAATCTCTAGGTCCATCCATGTTGTTGCAAATGGCATTATTTTGTTCTTTTTTCTGGCTGAGTCATATTCCATTGTATGTATGTATCACATTTTCTTTATCCATTCCTCTGTTGTTGAACATTTAGGTTGCTTCCATGTCCTGGCTATTGTAAATAATGCTGCTATGAACATTTTGGGGTACAGGTGTCTTATCGAATTATGGTTTTCTCTGGGTATATGCCCAGGAGTGGGATTGCTGGGTCATATGGTAGTTCTATTTTTAGTTTTTTAAGGAGCCTCCATACTGTCTCCATAGTGGTTGTACAACTTGTGTTTTTAAATAATATGCACGACGAAACATATCAGCAGAAACTTTCCAGCACAAATACAGACGAATGTCCCTTTTTGGCTTCTAATACCTTGCGGGTATAGCTTGCACAGCAATGATGGGTCCTCGTCTTGTTCATTCGTACCCCAGGCCTGACCCTCTCTTCAGGACAGTCTCAGAGACTGAGTGAGAGGTTATAAGCTTGCTCTTGCCCTCCCGAAGTTTCCACTCTACGAAAAAGGGCAGCACAAACGTCCTTAAAGACAGAAAAATATTGAGTTAGGGTTAGGGTTACAAACTGGAGCCCTAAGGCAGACTTGGTCAGCAATTGTGTTTTGTTTGAGTAGCACAATGGTATATCTAATAAAAAACTCTTTTAAGCTAGTTGCTGTCTTTTGAAAATCGAAAGATTTCATAGTAAATTCCAGATTTGGGCTTTTCATGAAACATCAGGAGAATCTGGCCATACCAGGCCCAAATTCCTGCATACATGATGGTGACGCTGAGAATGGCTGCCTCTTTCGGGGGGGCTGTGTGCTCCCAGCTCACCCCCGGGCCAGGTCCACTTTACTAATTTACACACCCTGCCTGTCCCCCTCCTCCCTGAAGGCTTTTGGGTTTGAATCTCTTCAAGTTGGGGCTACAGATCTGAGTAGCACACCTGGGGCTGAGTCCTGTGTGCATGAACTTCCATGCTTGTCCCCAGGACCCAGAACCTCACGTGTCTGCCGTGACCAATGAATGACCAGTTACGATTCCTCCTATTTGTTGTCATGTCCCCAAGCCCCTGGCACAGTGCTCCAGGCTCAACCTCCAGGGCAGAGCAGCCTTCAGAAGGAATTACAGGCAGGCTAAGGGCTGCTATTTTGTTAGAATTCTGACCTGCCCTCTGTGTCCAAGAGGTACACTTTCTTCACCTCTACCAGGTCCCTCTGTTCTCAGGAGGTCCATGGTAGCCATTGCTGCCCCTCTGAAATTCTAGGGATAAGAGAGAGAGGACATATTTTCCCTCCATCCCATCTGGTGCCCCAGTGTAGCCTTCTTGATCGAGTTGATCACGTGGTAAAGTCAGGGTCGCAGCTGGGCCTTGGGAAGCATTTCCTCCATGACGTTGTAATTGGTTTTCCTCCTGTCCTCCCTCCTGACTCCACCCCCACCCCACCCCCACCCTTTCCTCCTTTCTCTGCTGCTATGATGCTTCACTGATTCCCCTTGATGTTCAGGAGAATTCACTCTCCATGACTTGTTTTGTCCCTGTTAATCCCCAGTCGGTATGGCATCCGATGCAGTCACTGTTCAGGGAAAAATAATTATTATTCTGCCTGGGCCAAAAGTCATCTTAATTTAAAGGATAAATTGCTAAGTCAACTTCCAGACTTCATTCTTAAGGGACACAGGTCATGGGTTGGCAGAGGGAGCCGACAAGTTCTGATAGTCTATTCATATAGCAGTACCCTTTTTTTTTTTTTTCTTCTGGCCGTGCAGCCTGCGAGATCTTAGTTCCCTGACCAGGGATTGAACCCACACCCCCAGCAGTGGAAGCACAGAGTCTTAACCACTGGACTGCCAGGGAAGTCCCAGCAGCACCTTTAAAAAAAAACTCTTTTCTTATTTCTACTTTTTTTGAGGGCCTACAATGTGTGAATCTCTTTGACTACATTATGTCTAGTCCTCCCAATAGCCCGCAAAGTTTTCTCATTTATAACATGAAGAAATTGAGGCAAGAAGATTGCATAACTTACCCAAAGTCATGTGACTAGTCAGTGGCAGAGATGGGATTGGAACTCAAAGCTCACACGTTGAGGAAGAGACCCACCTGGGACCTCCACCCCACTGCCTTTCAGCCTTATCCATCTCTGGGATAGGAAGAAAGCTCCCTCCTTAAAGATCTCCTGGCATGAGTTTGATGATTTATCTCCTTTGGGCCTGATTTATATAGTTTTGGTTATACATAGGGAAATAAGATTATGTTTCTTGGATGACTTATTGCACATTTGGGGCCACAGAGTGTCCTTAATGTCTCATGAGCAGGTGAGTGGGAGAAGCAGGGGCTGATGGGAAGGAAGCCAGGGTCGCATCTGCTGAGCAAGAAGTCTCAGGTGAGAATCAGCTCTGCTCTTGGACGTAACCCAGTCTTCCCAGGATTCTCAGCCTTTGGGGGAGATGGAGTCACAAGAGCAGGGATTGCCCACATTTTCTTGGCTGTTCTCATCATTCACACACACAGGACTTCTGCCCATGCAAACATTCTCTCTGTCTGAGAATTCTTGCAGCAGGTTCACGCTGTACTTGCCTTTGTCTGACTGCGTTCATCTCATAGTGTCCGCCATGTTTTTTCGTCTCCTTTGGCCTCATTGTCATTATTTGCAGCTTAAGAAGCTCTTGAGGGTCCTTAATGGTGCTGGTGCTCTTGTATCACCTCACATGGACTCTGTGTCCTGATGTTCACAAAGGTGCCGATCTGAAGCTTCCAGAGCAGTGAGAAGTCATCTCTCCCCAACTCTGAGACAGACTGTACTATCTGAGCTCCAAAGCCATCCTGCTTGGGCTTTATACTAAAACATCTCATGAAAACAGAGCCTTCAGTTTCTCCATTCATCACCTCTCTAGAATGCTCCAGGGGCCATGCACCTGGTTCTTGCTTCATCCCCACCTCTCTCTCTTGGGCCATCAGAACCTCTTGCTTTCATCTTTATCCCCAACCAGTACTCTCCTGCAGTGGACTCATGTAAAAGCATTGTCTCAGGCGGCTTAGCTCACTAATTCTCCACACTCTCGGACATATCTGAAGTTCAGTCAAGGCAGGACATGTTAATATAGAATAGTATGGGCATGGATGGAAATGTAAAATGGCTTAGTGGCTTTGGAAAACTGTTCGGCAGTTATTTAAAATATAAACTTACCATACCACCCAGCAATTTCACTGCTAGGAAGCTACCCAAGAGAAATGAAAGCATATGTTCACACAAAGACATATCCATGAATATTTATATTGATACAAGCATTATTCATAATAGCGCCAAAGTGGAAACAATCCAAATGTCCATCAATCAATGAATGGATATACAAAATGTGGTATATCCCATACAGTGGAATACAATTCAGCAATAAAAGGGATTGAAATACTATAACTGCTATGACACAGGTGATCTTCAGAAACATGCTAAATGAAATAAACCAGATATATAAGCTAGTTGTACGATTCCATTATGAAATATCCAGAGAAGGCAAATCCGTAGTAAGTAGATTGGTGGTTGCCTGAGGCTGAAGGTGGGAGCAAATAGGCATGAGGGAACTCCTTGGGGTGCTGGAAATGTCTAAAGTAGGAGGCCGGTAATGATCAAAATATCACACATTCACTAAAAAAAAAAAAATCATAGAATTGTATACTTACAATGGCTGAATTTTATGGTATGTAAATTATATCTCAATGAAACTGATTTTTAAAAATATGTGGGCTCTGATTCAGACAGACCTTAATTTGAGTTCCCACTCCATTGCTCACTGGCTCTTCCCTCGTGGATTACTTAATTTAATTGAGCCTCAGTTTCCTTTTCCATAAAATGGGCATAAACACTACTTCATTAGGTTTTTGTGAAGATAAAAATTGGTTAGAACATGAGAAATGCTTATGGGACTTCCCTGGTGGTCCAGTGGTAATGAATCCACCTTCCAATGCAGGGGACGCAGGTTCGATCCCTGGTTGGGGAACTAAGATCCCACATGCTGAGGGGCAACTAAGCCTGCATCCCAGAGCTACTGAGCTTGTGCGCCTCAATGAGAGAGCCCGTGTGCCACAAACTACAGAGCCCACGTGCTCTGGAGCCCGAACGCCACAACTAGAGAGAAGCCTGGCACCGCGACAAAGAGCCTGCGCGCCTGCAGCGAAAGATCCCACACGCCTCAACACAGCCCCCACATGCCTCAACAAAGACCCTGTGTGCCTCAACTAAGACCCGATGGAGCCAAAAAATAAATAAATAAATAAAATTAAAATAAAAGAACATGAGAAATGCTTAGCATCAAGAAAATACAATAAGTATAAAAATTAAAATATATAAAAAACGAACAGTCGTATACTATGTGCTCAGTAAAATTTATTTTTTAATTGCTATCTTTCCTTGATGCTAAGACTTTTAAAATATTATTATTTTTGAAGTGTACTGTAAGAGTGTACAGCTAACAGAGTAATTGGGTTTATTTTATCTTGGAAAGTGTTTCCGAATGTACGGGGCATCTGTAGATTGAAGGTGTCTAAGACTGGAGGAGATGCAGTATTTTCATTATTGCCTGCCACATTCAGTCCCCAGTGGGTCCTGTCTGAATTGCATTTAAGGCCACCTGTCTCCTTCTTCCTTGCTTACCACCACAGGTCTTCCAGTATTCCTAGCTCCTGCTTCCTATTTTTGCAAAGCTTCTTGTAGGGAGGCTTGGAAGGAGGAAGGGCAGGATGTCCCCACGGGGCTTCCCGCAGCATCCCAATTAGACTAGTTGTGGGGAGATTCTGGAGGAGGGAAGTCTGGGCTTGTGCCAGCAGGATGGCTGCGAGTCTGGAGAGAGAGAAAATAGAGCACAAAAAGGGAGCTGAACTTTCTAAGCAGCCAGTTTCATTTTGGGCATGGCAAGTGCTTGTGCTGTCAGGAGGAATCAAGCTCATCTGCTGAAGAGAGCTGCCATTGGCTGAGAAACTCCAACCTTACAAGTTCCCCGGCTCCTCTTGGGTTTACTGAAAACTTGGCACTGCCTGGTGGGGAATACAGAGCTTGGAGGCTGGGAAATGTTGAACTGAACTTGAGAGTACCATCTTGGATACTGGCATTGGAAGTCTTCATCATTTGACTTCTGAACACCCTTCACTCTTGCATCTCACCAGGGTTTGTTTCCTCCATATACCCTGGTCTCCCTATTTCCACAGGTACTGCTCTCCCTCTGCTTCTTGGCCTTTGTCTCTGCAGCCCTATCCCCTTCTCTTTTTGCAGATGTGGAAATCAGACCTCGTTCAAAGTCACATGGCTCGTGAGCGGCAGAGCTGGAATTAGAACCCAGTTTTCAATGACTCACAAGCCTGAGCTCTTGGCTACTCAGCTCTGTTACCTCCCAAATTTTGGTGTGAGTCATAGCACATGTCACATTATATCATAATTGTATGCTGGCACATCTGCTTCCCCTGTGCACAGATTGTATATTTTTCATCACTGTATCTTCTGGGCCCAGCACAGAGCCTGAGTACAGGAGTTTGGTGTGTGTTAAGTTCCTGAGTCAGACCCCACTTCTGCCACTTACTAGCCCTGTGGCTTTGGGTGACCTGTTTAACCTTTCTGAGCCTCACTTTCCTCATTAAGGGATAATAATACCCAGGGTGTTTGTGATTTAGTGAGATGATGCATGTATGGTGCCTGATATGAATTAAGTGTGGTGGTCAGTTTTGTTTTCCTTTGGGCACCCGAACCTTGTTTATTCTCAGCCCGCTCGGTTTAGATGGGACAGGGACAGTGCCATGACTCTGGCCACATGGATTGGTTCAAAGGAAGACATGTGACCTGGATGGATGAATCCATGCCTTCTCTGGGACTTTGACTAGATATACCAGGAAGAGGCACTTTTCAGCCTTCTGAGATGATAGGTGCCAAGGGCCATATAAACACTGAGTTGCTGTTGCCATCTGGTGGGAAAGCACTTTCCTGAGAATGAAGCCAACCCAGAGCAAACAGAACCAAGAGAAGGAAGGTGAAAGAAAGAGCTCTGATTATATTGAGTTTCTGGGTCCTGTCATGCCTCCCTTTTTCCAGCTACATGAACCAATAAATTCTCTCTCCTCTCTCTCTTTCTCTCTCTGGCTTGAGCTAGCTTAAATTGGTTTTGTCACTTGCAAGTGAAATTTCTGTTTTGCATAGTAGGCATTTAAAAATGGCAAGTCTTTTTTTTTTAAATTGAAGTATAGCTGATTTACAATACTATATTAGTCTCAGATGTACAGCATAGTGATTCAATATTTTTATAGATTATACTGTCTTTAAAATTTTTATAAAATATTGGCTATATTCTCTGTGCTGTACAATATATCCGTAGCTTCTTTATTTTCTACATGGTAGTTTGTACCTCTTAATCCCCTGTCTTGCCCCTCCCCACTTCCCTCTCCCCACTGGTAACCACTAGTTTGTTCTCTGTATCTGTGAGTCTGTTTCTATTTTGTAATATTTATTCATTTGTTTTATGGCAAGCCTCATTTTTATTTAAATGCTCAGTAAGTGATGGAGTGAATAGAAATAATAAATGCTTACAAAATGATCAGAGTTGAATTTTAGATCAAATAATTAAATAGGCAAGCTAAGGTGAAGACAAGTAATAGGGTCCAGAATTCACAGAGTGAAAGATTCGTCAGTTGGATGCAGGGCATTGAGGCTGCATTATTTTCTTGTATGAGAGCCACAGTGGGGTCCAGGAATAATGGTGGCAGGTGAGGCTGACCAGGTAGGTTGGGGCCAGGTCATCAGAGCCTTCAGTGCCATGGTATTGCATTGGAGGATACATGGTGGTAGGTGAAACCAAAGGGCAGTAGATCATTTGGGAAGCTGAGTGGGGATAAATGAGGACAGCGGCAGTGTTTTGAGGCACATAGCTAGTCTTTAATCACGAGTCATCACAAACCAGATTGGGAAGTGGGGATATGAGTAGGGGTCTAGTCTGGCATAGCACAAGCCCTACATGTAGTAAGTCCTACAGGTATGAGTTGGTTTGATTTGATTTTTTTTAAAGGAACTGAGCTTGTCAGCTATAGTTTGACAATAACCTAAGTTTCCTTCACTTCACTGATTCATTCAACAAATATTTATAGAGCACTTATCACAGATCAGGCATTGTACTAGGTACTTGGAATTCAGCTGGTAAAAAAGAGGAAGAGTCCTGGACATCTCAGAGTGCACTTCTAATGGGGTGATGAGTCTGTAATAAGTTAGGTGGTGATAAGAGCTAAGAAGGAAAGAAATTTGGGTGGGAGGAGGGGAGTGGGGGGAAGAAGTGCTATTTAAGAAGGTGGGCAAGGGAAGCTGATGAGGAAGTCTACCTTAAGAGCAAGACACATGGGAAGGTGTGTCTGGGAAATTACCTCTGGGAAAATGTTCATAATGTAACACAAAATGGAATGGACATCAGCATAAGGAACTAGAAAGCAGATTTGGGATAGAGAGAGATTGCTTTCTTTTACCACTGGGGAAATCTTGACTCTGATACAAACTTTTCTTTTTTTTAAAACAAGTCACTTAAACTGTTTTTTTTTATGATTTGAAACAACTCACAGCACAACTGATTATAACACAGGAGACTCTCGTGGGCCTGAGCTGGAGAACAGCTTTCCCGGGTAGAGTCAACTTTTCAATGTTCCTTTCAAAATGTTGTGTCCAGAATGGACTCCGACCTCCCTGGGTTCTCTGAACAGCTAATGTTGGGTGACATGGAATAGACGAGACTGTGACAGGTACACTATGATTCAGGTGGCCATTTTGACCTGGTACTCTTGATTCTAGAGTCATGTGACATTTATGAGCTTTTCAGGATTCTAAAAATCAAACCACTTTTAAAAGATGTACCCAGTATTTTGGGCATCAGCCCCCCAATATCCCATTTCCAGCCTTCAAGGATAGCCCCACACTGGCCTCATTTCTCACCTGACTCTCTCCTGCTCAGGGAGGGGCTGATGGCAGCAACCTCCCAGGGTGTCTGATACACACATCATTTGGGTTTTTAAAAAATCTGAACGTTTGGTGACTTTAAAAAAAACCTAAGCTTATGGAGGTGTAATTTACATGGCACAACATTCACCCATTTTAAGTGTACAATTCAGGGCTTTTTAAATTAATTAATTAATTTGTCTGAGTTGGGTCTTTGTTGCTGCATGCAGGCTTTCTCTAGTTGCAGCAAGCAGGGGCTACTCTTTGTTGTGGTGCGCGGGCTTCTCATTGCGGAGGCTTCTTTTGTTGTGGAGCACGGGATCTAGGCACACGGGCTTCAGTAATTGTGGCACACGGACTCAGTAGTTGTGGCGCAGAGGCTTAGTTACTCCGTGGCATGTGGGATCTTCCCGGACCAGGGCTCGAACCCATGTCCCCTGCATTGGCAGGTGGATTCTTAACCACTGCGCCAATCGTTTTTTTTTTTTTTTTAAGTAAATTTAATAAGTGTGCAACTATCACCACCATGAAGTTTTAGAACATTTTCATCGCCCCAGTAAAATCCTATTCTTGCTCCCATTGCTATCCCCAGGTAACTACTAATCTATTTTCTGTTTCTATAAATTTGCCTATTCTGGCAAATTTAATATCCATGGAATCATACACTCTGTGGTTTGTGTGTTGGGCTGTTTTTGAGGTTCATGCACGTTGTAGCAGGTATCAATACTTCATTTCTTTTTATTGCTGAATAACATTCCCTTATATGGAGAGACCACTCCATTCACCCATTAGTGGACATCTGGGCTTTTTCCACTTTGGGGATGTTATGAATAATGCTGCTCTGAATATTCTCATGCAAGTCTTTGTGTGGAAATAAGTTTTCATTCGTCTGGGGTAGCTATCTAGGAGTGGAATTGTTGGATGCTATAGTAAGATTATATTTAAGTTTTCAAGAAACTCATGGCTTGGTTTTTAAACCTTGTTAAAATGTCCTTTCGGCCACAAAAATAGGGCGGTGGCTGAGCATCACTTGTGGCCCTGGATACTCTCCATACGTGACTGCCGCCAGACTGCAGCAGGATTTTCAGGACCTTCCACGCCCTGCCGTTTGCTGGAGTGGTTCCACCCCACAGTCGCTCCTCCAAGCATCCCCTTCCTGCCCCAGCCAACCCCGAGGAAGAGGAAACACAAAGACGGCTACAGCTGTCTGAACTCGGCTTTTTCTCCAAATGAGACAGGTGCAGTCCTATAAAAGCAGCTGCGATGTTTCCCTGCTGAAAAGGGCTTTTCATGCAAGAGACAAAACAGATGAATGTTGTGCTAGAAAGGTGAACCTTGGTAGCTGGTATAAAGAGTGTGCGATGTTTGCTTCTCGTTTCTCTGGGAGGAGACGTGGTCCCTTTTCATCTTCGGCTACTGCTTGGTCTATTTCAGCATCCAAAAGCACAGAGGGCAGAGACCTGAAACTTTATCAAGAATCAAAGATTGCTAGGGACTTGGAGATGGTCTCCTGATGATGTGACAGGTCAGTGAGGCTAGTCAGCCAGCCAGTGAGCTGTGACGGAGAGAGAGCTCGTGATCAGAGCCACATGTGGCCTCGTTCATCCTGTGGGCACCTGAGGAATTTGGTCTCAGACAGTCCTGAATTAAGCCTGTGTATGTCCAAGAGACAAGAGAGCCATCTAAATTGAACAGATGCCAATGTTACCAGCCTCCTTGGAGATAATTGATCCTCCTCTAATGGGACTGGAGGTGGCAAAAAAATATTCAAAACCAGGCTCCCAAGATTTCATTGTAGCTCAACCTGTAAACTCAGGGATGCAAGAGATGCACCTCTCTTGCTTGTTAAGAAGGTGATCTCGAGTATTAGCTGCCTGAGTTCAAATCCGGGTTGTAGAAGACCATTGGGTAACTTATGTAACTTCTCCGTGCCTTGGTTTTCTCATCTTTAAATGGGACTGAAAATAATCCCTCCCTGTTTTGAGGATTGACTGAGATAATTTATGTAAAACACTTAGCATAATGATGTATACATAGAAATACCACAGTAAACATTAACTATCATTACTACTACTTTAAAATTTACATTTTATTACTAAGATGATTTTCTCTTTTGAACCTTTATTCTACCAGGTGGGCACAATTGAACCTTGGTCTATTCTAGGTAACCCCAGGCAATTCAGTATTGCCTCTCCCCAAAGATTTTGATTCTGTAAATGTGTGGGAGGGTTGTATCTGAAGCAGGGTGGGAGTATGATCATCCCTGACTAGGTGAGAGGCCATCTGGTCTTCAGTTTTCATCTGTCCAGGCTGATATCCATGGAGGTCCATTTTATCTTGTATTTGCAGCTTTAGGAATTGAAGCACAGAGAGTTTAGGAAACTTGCCTAAGGACACACAGCTAAGAAGTAGAGCTGAGATTCAAGACCAGGTCTGTCTGACTTCAAGGCCCTTGCTGGTTACCATTTGTCTTCTAAAAATGACCCCAAAGGTTTCTCCACCTTAAGTCCAGGTGGTCACACCATTAAAAAGAAAAGGGGCAGAGTTTTTGGGGGGTGTGATTTGTGGGGTCTATGATTGCTTCATGATTAGACAGAGAAAGACTTGAGGACTTGAGTCATCTGCCAAATAGAACTTTTTTGCTAGGTTTGGAAAGCAATCTGGTGTTTGGTTATTAAAAAGATATATTCAATGCCTGCCTATTTGTTAAATTGAAGGAAGGAGAGAGGGGAGAAAGAAAGAAGAGGTTTGGGTTTGCATTCTCTAGACACACCTTTGGAATATATTAAAGTTATGGGCTTTTACCAGGGTTATGCCTTGGAATTTCCATAAGAACATTTTCAAAATGTGTATTCTAGGGCCATACTCCACACCTACTGAATTGGAATCCCTGGGGTCAGTTGTGGGCAAATGAACACAGATACATCTAAATTTGATTCTAAATTGTACCTCTCATTGAGAACCATGGGTTTGTAGGGTTTTGTTTTTGTTTTTAAGCAAATTTAGGATTGGTTGCTTTAGCAAGTGATTTGTTCTGGTTTGTGGGTCTGGGTTGTTGTAGCTCCATCTCTTATCTGGGAGCTTCCTGTTGATTTCCATGCTGGGAGGAGGCACTCAGTGATGCCTTTCAGAGAGCATTAAAGTGTACCACTGGGTTGCCACTCCAGTTCACCTTTGTGAAGGCCAAGGAATGTGTGGGCTTGATATTTTCCTTTTAAGCAAACTCTGTGCCACTTGGAGTGAGGGTCTCCTTTTGTCTTTATCCCTGATGGTAGAGCAACAAATTCAAACACATCTTCCTGATTTTCAGGTCTAAATTGACCTAAATCAAAAGTGCTTTCCCTGGTTATAGTGGTGGTGTTGGTGGTGGTTCCCAAGGGACCAATAATACAGCATCTACTGTTTAGATAAGACGGCTCTCACAGTCTGTTAAGGTTAGGGGTAGGGGTAAGGGTAGGTTTAGGGTTAGGGTAGGGATAGAGAGATCTGTTTTCCCGGGCAGTGCCCGGCCTGACCTAGCCTGGAGGTTGCCTGATCTGAATTTCCCACCACCCACAGTAGAGGGTGCTCATCCTTGTTTGGTAGGACATCTCCAAATTAACTGGCTGCCTTCAGGACTTGTGGGTGTCGCCCATTGGACAGGAATAGTCATTGCAGCCTTGGGAAAATTGTCTTGCCTGTGAGGCTCATTATTGCATCCAATACAAAGGAATTTGGGCAGGGAGGTTAGAGTTAATATGCTTAATATTCAGTTGCTGCAGGGACCCAGCCAAGGAATTGAGAATGTCCTGAAAATTACTGGCTCATTTGTTTGCATCCTCAGGCTGTGTTCTTGGAACCCATGGAGGAGGGAGGGCTGAACACAATGGAAACTGGAAAAAGGCCCAGGCCAGTATATAATGGAGGAAAAGGGTTTTGTGGCTGTAGTCAAGTGGTCACTTAATCTGATTCCCAGTCAATGTAGGCTTCTGCCCTAAACTAGCAGGGATCACTTCCTCCCTTCCCCCTTTCCCCTCTCTCCCTCCCTTCCCCCCTTCCTCCCTCCCTTCCTTCCTCCCTCCCTTCCTCCCTCCCTTCCTTCCTCCCTCCCTTCCTCCCTCCCTCCCTTCCCCCTTCCCCCTCTCTCCCTCCCTCCCTTCCTTCCTCCCTCCCTTCCTCCCTCCCTCCCTTCCTTCCTCCCTCCCTCCCTTCCCCCTTCCCCCTCTCTCCCTCCCTCCCTTCCTTCCTCCCTCCCTCCCTTCCCCCTTCCCCCTCTCTCCCTCCCTTCCTTCCTCCCTCCCTTCCTCCCTCCCTCCCTTCCTTCCTCCCTCCCTCCCTTCCCCCTTCCCCCTCTCTCTCTCCCTTCCTTCCTCCCTCCCTCCCTTCCTTCCTTCCTCCCTCCCTTCCTTCCTTCCTTTAACAAATACTTGCCTAGTCCCTTTTGTAAACCTGGAATTGCACCAGGAAAATTTTTAGAGATTACCTGTGTTGGTTGACATATTTCTAGAAATAAATGAGTGCTGTTCCCAGAGCCCAGGGATTTGACAATTAACAAAGTCATAATATTGAAGTCTCCCCCACTCCCAACTTTCTTCTTCTTAAATTCTAATTCTTATTTTGAGGTAATGAAAAATGATACAGAAAAGTACAAAAAACTAGGTAACAGTCACCCAGCTTTCCACCATCCAGAATTAACAATTGTTAACTTTTGGTCACATTTCTTCAGATATATATTATTTGACATCAGAACCAATATGTTACAGATCATGTTGAAATTGGTCTTTCCTGAATCATTTGCTGTACAGCAGAATTTAACACAACATTGTAAATCAACTATACTTCACTAAAATGTTTAATTTTGCTTCTCCATCCTGCCTCCTAATTGGGATTATCCCTGTATCGCTGTCCATGGGTTGAACATCCCAGTGGACTGTAATTTCCTTGAGCCTAAGACTGTACCAGACTAGTCTGTCTGACCTTCTTTTGTATCTGCCTCTCACTTAAGCAGGCATGCCAGCTGGTTCCTGGGGCTCTCAGCAAACCCTTGTTAGGTTGGCAAGGAATCATCAGTGGAGTCTGTATGGTGTGAGGTGTCAGGTGTGTGCGGGGGCAGCATGGAGGTGTAACGTCCTCGGGTTCTCATTCACAGGAACTTCCCAAGGTGTTCCTGACTCTAAAGGTCCTTAGCTCTGAGAGACCTTGTCAGAACAATATGGTTTGGGGGATGGCAGAGTGATGTTGCTCAAGATCTCAGGAAGGGGCTGAAGTTTCAGATGTAAAAAGTGCTTTGAGAAGGTGAAGCAGAGGCGCTGTTGAAGAGCCAGGCAGCATGGAACAATGAGCCAGAGCACTGGCTTTGGAGCTGGATCCTAACCTCTGGGCCTGTGCCTAGAAAAGAGTCTAGAAAAGTGTGCCTCTTGAATTCAGTCATTCCTGGCACATGGTAGGCGTTCAGTAAATAGTTGCTGAATGCGTGAATGGAGCCAGAGAGCCATGTGTTCAAATTCTGGCTCTGAGGCTTGCTGCCACTGTTAAGATTTTGGACCCATTTCTTATCTGAACTGAAGCTCAGTTTCCCTGTCTGAAGAATGATGACAATAATGTTTACACTTCAGGGCTGTCGGACAAAGGAGGTTTCATAGATGGATCGTTCCTAACACCACGCCTGGCACATAGTGTGTGTGTACAGCAAAAATCTTCCACTTAATATGGGTTGGGGCTCTTGTGTACCTTAGGGACAAACACCCAGGAGACAGACATATGTATTTGTCCCAATGCTGGGGAAGGTTTTGCTGCTGTTGTTGTAGATTTGTTTTTAAACGCTCTCAGCTTCAGTTTCTGCATCTCTAAAGTGGGTATGCACCCACACAGCAGACTTTTTTGGTGCACCTCCTATGAGATGGTTCAGTGGCTGAACGGTGGCCTTCAAGAAGATAGAGCCAAGCCCTGATCCCGGAAACCTGTGAGTGTGAACTTATTTGGAAAAAAGGGTTATAATGAAGTTAAGGTTCTTGAGCTGAGGAGATCATCTTGGATTATCCACATGAGCCCCCAATCCAGTGGTGTGTCCCTATAAGAGACATAGAAGGCAGTGTGGCCATGGGGGCGGAGATTCTGGAGCACCAGAAGCTGGAAGAAGCAAGGAACGGATCCTCCTCTGCAGCAGCCCTGCCGGGACCTTGGTTTCAGATTTCTGGCCTTCAGAACTGTGAGAGAATGAAACTCTGTTGTTTTAAGCCACCATGTTTGTGATAATGTGTTACAGCAGCCGCAGGAAACTAATACGGGTGATTTCTGTGCTAAGTTCTGCTTATGCAAGAAGTCCCATTTCAGGGACTTCCGAAATGCCTTCAAAAGTTCACAGTATTTATCATTAAAAAGTCTACACATAAATGCTGGAGAGGGTGTGGAGAAAAGAGAACCCTCCTGCACTGTTGGTGGGGATGTAAATTGATACAGCCACTATGGAGAACAGTATGGAGGTTTAAAAAACTAAAAATAGAACTACCATACAACCCATCAATTCCACTACTGGGCACATATCTGGAGAAAACTGTAATTCAAAAAGATACGTGCACCTCGATGTTCATAGCAGCATTATTTGCAGCAGCCAAGACATGGAAGCAAACTAAATGTCCATTGACAGATAAATGGGTAAAGAAGATGTGGTGTATATATAATGGAATATTACTCAGCCATAAAAAGAATGAAATAAAGCCATCTGCAGCAACATGGATAGATTTAGAGATTATCATACTAAGTGAAGTAAGTCAGACACAGAAAGGCAAATATCATGTGATATCACTTATATGTGGAATCTAAAAAATAATGATACCAATGAACTTATTTACAAAACAGAAACAGAATCACAGACATAGAAAACAAACTTATGGTTACCAAAGGGGAAGGGGTGGGATGAAGGATAAATTAAGAGTTTGGGATTAACATATACACACCACTATATATAAAATAGAAAAACAACAAGGACCTACTGTATAGCACAAGGAACTATATTCAGTATCTTGTAATAACCTATAATAAAAAAGCATCTGAAAAGAATACATATATATATAAAATGAATATATATATATATATATATATATATATAAACTGAATCACTTTGCTGTACACCTGAAACTAACACAACATAGTAAATCAACTATATTTCAATACAAAGTTGTTTGTTTCAAAAAAAAAATAAGTTCACAGTTTAGTTCTGGGAGATGACACATAAGTCAACAATTACACAGCCCAGCAGGTGAAGGTTTTGATAGAGGGAAGCACAGGGAGGGCAGGTAACCCAGCAGGGAGGTATATGTGTGGATGCTTCTGGAGCTTATCTAAGCTGTGCCTCAAAGATCAAGGAGGAGCTATAGCTAGATGAGGATGGGGGAGGGCATTTTAGTTAGAGGGAGCCTCATGCAGAGGCAATGAGACAGCAAGAACAGGCAATAGCTCTTGTCTTTCCAACTCTTGGGAAGGTCAGATAGCCATCGTGAGCAATGCTTCCCAAACATTAAGATGAACGCAGATCACCTGGGGGATCTTGTTACAATGCAGATTCCGATACAGTGGGTTTGGGATGGGTCCAGAGATTCTGCATTTCTTACAAGCTCTTGGAAGATGCCAATGCGGCTGGTCTGTGGACCACACTTTGAGGTGCAAGGCCTTGGTATTCTGAAGTTTATAGCACTTTTGCCCATTTCTTACCACATTTGAACCTCTCCTGGAGATTGCCAGGTCCTCGATTTGCAGCTGTGAATCCAGAAGCTTGTTGAGAGGAAGTGCCTTGCCTGAGTTCACACAGTCTCAAATGACATCTTTGATTTTAGAATTCAGGTTTTCTGACTTTGAATACAATGCTCTTTTAAATAACTTATCGTGCAATTTATTATGACTTTCAAATAAAAACTATGCTTTGATTTTTAAAAAAGGTTTATTTTATATTGTAGTATAGTTGATTTACAATGTGTTAGTTTCATGTGCACGGCAAAGTGATTCATTTATACATATACATGTATCTATTCTTTTTCAAATTCTTTTCCCATTTAGGTATTACAGAATATTGAGTACAGTTCCCTGTGCTATACAGTAGGTCCTTGGGCTTTGATTATTTTTAACCCAGCCTGAGAGTCTTTTTCTTTTAATATATTATTTGATCGTATTTCCACTTACTGATATAACTTATGATTAATTCTGTCTTCATTTTTGGGTGATGTTTTTATTCTTTATACCTCCTTGCTATTTTCTTTCCTTTCCCTCTTGTATGTTTTGCTGTAAATTGGTGCTTCCCAGCTTTAACCATACACTGGAATCACATCCAAAGGTTTAACGAATTCTGATGTCTGGCTCCCATCCGAGATTTGGATTTATTTGCTCTGGCATGTGGAGTAGGCATCAGGATTTAAAAATCTTCCCCAGGTATTCTAATGAGCAACCAAAGTTGGGAATCACTGATCTAGATTTTTTTTTTTCAGCTTCATTTTTCCCTCCCTTCCTGCTATTTCCATGGTATCCATAGTCATTTTTAAAGTTCTGCTGGTCACCTTTTATTTTTAAAGAGTATATTTAATTCTTTTTCTTCATTTGTTAACAGTAAAATTGGAGAGGAATCTTTTCATTCATTATTGTGAAAAAGTTTGAAAAAAAGCAGTTATTGACTCACTCATGCTTTTCCCCATCATCCCTTACTCCAGAGAGTCTCATTTTCAATTTTTAGTAAGCTTTAGGGTGTGTGTGTGTGTGTGTGTGTGTGTGTGTATATGTGTGGTGTGGCCTGTAAGTTTCACTTTTGTTGTTGGTGTTTATTTTGTATCATTTGAATTTTCTTTCAAGACTTGTAAGACAATTCTTTTCCCAAGGTTGTTCAGTTTAGTTTCATATTTCAGTAGGTTCCTTTGTTAAAACACTTTGAAGAAGCTGAAAGTGCTAGAAAGATGGAAACTAAATTATTCTTATAATAATCGTATAAGTCATGACATCTTACTAATCAGAGCCAATTACTGATCGGGTGCTAGGTATTTAAAGTGCCTTAGTTCAGTTAGGTTTTTCGTTTTGTTTTGCATCTCTGTGTATAGTGGGGAAAGGTTTTCCTGTGTGGTTCTTGCTCAGTAAGGGAGATTGGGATACATTTCTTTTTTTTTTTTTTTTTTTTTTTTTTTTTTTTTTTTTTTTGTGGTACGCGGGCCTCTCACTGTTGTGGCCTCTCCCGTTGCGGAGCACAGGCTCCGGATGCGCAGGCTCAGCAGCCATGGCTCACGGGCCCAGCCGCTCCGCGGCATATGGGATCCTCCCAGACCGGGGCACGAACCCGTATCCCCTGCATCGGCAGGCGGACTCTCAACCACTGCGCCACCAGGGAGGCCCTGGGATACATTTCTAACCATCTTTGTCCTATCTTGGTACCAAGATTATACTGCTGTCATAAATTGATGAGGGTAACTCCCATTTTTTCCTATGTTCTCGAATAGTCTGACTACAGTGGGAATTATCTGTCTTTTGAAGGTTTGCTAGAATTTGGCTAGAAAACCATCTTGGGCTAGTACCTTTGTCTAAGTGTGTTTTTTTACCCTGACTTTTAATTTTGAAATGTTGAAAAATGTTCAACTGACAGAAACATTGAAAGAGAAGCACCATAGAAATTATTTTTAAATGGCTTTTGGTCTACTGTGGTTTTCTACTTTTTCTTGGGCCAGTTGGGTCAAGAAATGTAAATTTTGCTTGAAAAATTGGCCATGTCAACTCGATTTCTAATTTACAGTGAAACTTAAATCATATTCTCTTATTTTCTAATCTCAGCTGTATCTGTAGTGATAACAGTTTGTCCTTTCTCATGTGTTTAATGTCATCTTATTTATCCTCATAATGACTCCATGATGCAGATAGACATATCCTCATTTTACAGGTAAAGACACTGAGATTGAGAGAAATTCAGTGACTTGCCCAGGGCCAAACAGCTAGTAAGGGATCAGGCCAGGGTTCTAGCGGAGGCTTTCTGAGCTTAGAGTCCAGCCTACATCAGCTGTCCCTTCACAGATTGCTGGTACGTGGACCATACTTCGAGGAGAAAGGCCTGAGTATTCTGAAAATTCCACACCTTTGTCCATTCCTTACCATATTTGAGCTTCCCCTGGAGATAGCCATGTCCTTGGTTTGTAGCTGGGAAACCAGAAGCTTATAGAGAGGAGGTCTACAAGCCTGAGGTCACACAGCCTCAAATGATATCTTTGATGTTAGAATTCTGCTTTTCTGATTTTTGAAAACAGTGCCCTTTTTAATAATCCATCATTCAATTTCACTGTGGTCTACAAATAAGGGCTAGATTTTAATTTTTTGACCCAATCTGAGAGTCTTTTTATGCTAATATTTTATGTCATATTTCCACTTATGATGTAATATACATGCTCATTACTAATTAATAATAATAATTATTATTTATGTTATATATTATTGAATAATTATATAATTATCAACTAATGAGTATTAATCATCATCATCAATTACTAATAATTAAATGAATTGTAATTAAACTTCCTCTCTTCATAGCCTTCCAGAAGGTGTGGGCAGCAATCTCTCTATTTGCTGTTTCCTTCAGGAAAAGTGACCTAGTGGGATTTGGGAGTGAACTGGGCTGCACCCAAAACAGCTTTCCCCCCAATCAGAGCCTTAGAGGGCTATAGTGCGGGTCTTAGCTCAGCTCAAGGCACGTATTCTGTTACCGAGTTGTTGGCCAAGTAGTTATCTGAGATGAGTACTGAATATTAAGAGGGGGCTCATCTTTTGTTCTTTTTTTAAAAAAAATCAATTAATTAATTTTTGGCTGCGTTGGATCTTCATTGCTGCACACAGGCTTTCTCTAGTTGCAGCGAGCAGGGGCTCCTCTTCACTGAGGTGCGCGGGCTTCTCATTATGGTGGCTTCTCTTGTTGCGGAGCACGGGCTCTAGGCGCACAGGCTTCAGTAGTTGAGGCTCATGGGTTCAGCAGTTGTGGATTGCGGGGTCTAGAGTGCAGACTCAGTAGCTGTGGTGCACGTGCTTAGTTGCTCTGCGGCATGTGGGATCTTCCTGGACCAGGGTTTGAATCCGTGTCCCCTGCGTTGGCAGGCATATTCTTAACCACTGCGCCACCAGGGAAGTCCCTCATGTTTTGTTCTTGTTATTGTTGTGGATTTCATGAGATTTAAGGTACCAAGCGAGACCACCTTCAACAGCAACAGTTCAGCACTAGGAGATACATTTTTTGGAAGAAGGATGATGGATGACCTCAGAAAGAGGAGGCTGGACTCCAGGGAGAATGCGAACATGACAGGGAGACATAAAAGGATGAAGACAGTGTGGTCTTAGAGGTCAGGTGGGAATGGGGTGACTCCAGATGACATGACCTTAAAAATGACATCATGACTGTAGTTGTCCACAGGAGGGGACAGTAGTGTAGGTGTGTCTGCAAGCAGCCCTGAGAATGGATTAAAGGAAAGAAGGATGCAGAGAGACAATTATATACATATATTTCTCTTAGCTTTGGCCAAGCTAGTTTGATAACAGAGTTACTCCCAACCCCGAGGGAACTCCCATGGGACTGTCTATAAAATTGCAGTGAAAGCTGTTAGATTCCATTGTAGAGTTTTGGGGCCCTTTGGCGTATCAGCGAAGACCTGTTACCAGGGGATTCCACATCAAACATCTGTTCCTCCCACAATGTAGGATGAAGTTGGTGGCCCTGCTGCCCCACCAGGCTGCATGGTGACACCATGTTAGCAGTGCCCCAGCGGTAGTATGTAGGGAGGACACGGGGGACCAGGAGAATATATTTTTACACATAAATATTTATATCAAATCAGCTCTGCAAAGAAGGTGGCAAAACCAGGCGTGAAAACACAAAGAGACAGAGCAGGCTTCGCAAATATTTATGAGAGGAAAATGCTGAGAGAGAGAAATAGCCCTGGCGGGTTGGCAAAGAAGGGAAGAGAGACGTCAATGATGCCCCGAAGTGTGGGAAGGCTGCCTTCTTGGAGGAAGAAAGTAGAGAGGGCAAGACTAATCAAATAATAATGACCTTAGGGAGGGCAGAGGATGGTCACTCTTTATTTGTGTTTTTAGTACCTGTATGACGGTCCCTTTGCTAAGCATAGGTAATTCTTGGAGGTAGACAGTAATAACCCATTTTGCAGATAGGAAAACTAAGAGTCAAAGAGATTAAGAGATTGTTTTCAAGTTACTCAGCTAGCACATAGGGAGAGAGCTGGGATTCCAGGCACAGTGATTTGTCTCCTAGCCCAGTGGTCTTTCCACCACTAAACTCCAGTTGCCTGACCCATTTCAGGCCTGGGCAGTAATGTGATGGACAATTGAGAGAATCTGTCTCTGCATTCTGTTCATTTCCTATAATAGCCATGTGTTACTTTTTCAACTGGAAATATAAACGTTAAAGATACTGGTACAAAAACTAGTACAAATAGAAGAAAGCTCTAATATATGAAGAATTATATTTAATATGACTTTTTTGGGATGGACAACGTCTGGCAGGTGTCTATACCAGATGTATCGGCATTTATCTTGTGGGCAGGAGGGGGAGTGGGTAACTTTAATGTTTCATTTTGTCCATTTCTGTTCAAAATTTTTACAATCAGCATTATGACTTTTATAATAGATTACTAAATTCAACATACACACACACACACACACACAGGACAGGTGTCTGTAACAGGCATATTCAGCATCCTTCTCTCTCACCATTAGTTTCCTCTTTGGTAAAATGATGATAATGGAAGTCCTATTGCATGGGATTCTCTGAGGATGGAGTGAGATAGTCCACATCAAATACTGCAGTGCCCAGAGCCCAGTGCCAAGCTCTCAATCCGAGTCCGAGGTTACTCTAATTTTTTCAGCTCATTGAAGAAGTGCCTGGAGGGGTGGTTGGTGGATCTAGCCCATGCCTTGCCCAGAGTAGGGGCTCAATGCTTTTGTTGTTGCTCTTGCTGTTGAAGAAATAAATAATCTGGGACTGGCACTGGTTTTAAGAGAAGGAAATACAGCCTCTGTGTACAGTTCAGCTCTAGGCAGTTACCAGCCACTGCAGAATTTTGTCATTCAGCCAAAGGTCCTCTTCAGCTGTCGCTTTAGGACACAGCCATTTCTTGCCAAGCCACTGGTGATTGTTTCTGCCTCTGGCAAGTTGCTATCCTCAGGTTGATTTGAGACTCCGCCCTTCCTAAATGCTAGAGGGAATGGGTCAGAAAGATCTCTGTAACGCAGGAAACCAGCCAGGCGGTGGTGGAGAGGAGGAGGAGATTCCTCTAAGATGTTTGGGCATTTTTTTTCAAGAAGTTGGAAGAGAAATATGCAGTGTCACTTGGGTTTGTAGGTTTGCTCATAGTGTTGTTCAGTACCAGTTTTCTGTAAGGAGCAAATACACAAGTATCATGATTGGTGGTTGTGGGGGGAAGGGAGAAGCCTGTTGACATTAGTGGACTGATGTCACTAATGGCGTTGTGTTTGGTGCTCTATGAATGTTTGCACATTTAATGCTCAAACAACACCACAGGGACAATATTATCCAGTCTGTTTTATAGATGAAAAACCCAACGTCCCTAAGGTCCTATAACAAACAAATGTGATGGAACTAGGGTATGAGAATTAGGTTATTTGTCTGGATCCAAATCTTCGGGAGGGTATGTGGGAATTAAAAAATAAAAGAAATGTGTTGGTAAAGGTACACATTAGAATACAGTCAATTTGTTTTTCTACTCTTTTGGGAAGTGAGGCAAGAAAGAAGAGATTTTGTTAATCCAGAGGATAAATTCATTCGTTTAGGAGCTGTGGTTGGCTTGGGTCAGGGCTGGTGAATAGATTGAATCTTCAGTGCATAATCTGATCCATTGGTAGTGGCTGCTCAGTGGGAAATTGATTAATAATGCCTGTTATGGTAGTGGGATGGGCTTTGAGTGGCCCAGTTGCTATTGGTACCCACTCATGAAGCAGAAGTGGCTGTTCTGAATAATACAGGAAGACTACTCTATTGAATGGCACAAAGTAGGACAGGTGGATTATATCTTTGTAAAAACAAAGGTATGAGTTGGATGGTGAGCACAGTTGGCAGAAACTGCGAATCTAGTGAGAATGGGCAAAGGTCTCTTTTTGTGTTATCACAGAAGATAGTGAACTTATAATTCTTCAACTACCTCCAAGAGAAGCAGCCCTATCTTCTCTTGCAAAAGAGAAGATAGGGCAAAAGAGATATTAGGAAGAATCCAGAAAGGAAGCCTTTCTCATAGTAAAAGTGATTCTTAGACATGGGACTTTTGGAGCTAGACAGACCACATTTCAAATCCTGCATCCATCACTTATGAGCTACATAACTTTGGGTTTCTACCTCTGTGTTCTCATTCACAAAACATGAATAGTACTCCCAACTCTTGTTGTTATTCTGAAGATGAAACGAGAAAACATTCTTTTTTGTTTGTTTGTTTGTTTTGTTTGTTTTTGCGGTACGCGGGCCTCTCACTGTTGTGGCCTCTCCCGTTGCGGAGCACAGGCTCCGGACGCACAGGTTCAGTGGCCACGGCTCACGGGCCCAGCCGCTCCGCGGCATGTGGGATCTTCCTGGACCGGGGCACGAACCCATGTCCCCTGCATTGGCAGGCGGACTCTCAACCACTGCACCACCAGGGAAGCCCAAGAAAACATTCTTAAAGGGCTTTGCATACAGCAGGTACTCAGTGTCTGAGTGTTGCCTTCATCACTGTATTGTGCCCTGCATTTGGGGATGCTCTCCTTGGTGAGGAAAGGCCTCACCGAATCCTGACTCAGACTGAGTCCAGCCCTTGATACACAGGTGTCTCTATTACCTCCTCCTGTGACTGAACTTCAGGATGTACTTGGCTTCCCCTATTACTATTAATGGCAGTGGTGTTCCAAATTCCCCTCCCACTGCAGTCAGTTTACCTCTTAATGCCTAGCAGAGGTAGCCCACAGAAAGATTGGCAACATTGTTCACTCGGTTTAAATGTTCCACTGTGTGTTGAAAATTATCTAAAGGGGGGGATAATGAACAATCACCAAATTGGAGCTTTCTCAAGCTGAGAGGAAAGAAAGGCTTTGAAGAGAGGTTGCCATATGACCAAAGTTATTAGCCAGGGTGGGGAGGGAGAGAAAGGTAGTGTCAGTTCCCCAAGCCCAAGAGAGATCAGACCTGTTAAAACATAAAGCACTTGGAGCCTTTCATTATTTGCAGGTTACCTGTAACGTTCCGGGGAACTCTGGGATAAGAGGGATAGGCAGGCCTCCTGTTCTATCAACTCTGGACAGGGTAACAAAACTGAGACGCCATTGGTGTCCTCCACAATCTGGATGGGCTTGACATGTGAATTCACCGTTGATTTCCTTCTTGATGGTAACTTATCTGATGGGGTGGGGTATCCTGTGTGGGAGGATTGCATCTCAGAGTCTGGTTCTCTGTTTTATTAGTGGCGTGTCTTTGATTCTTCGCTTTTCTCCTGAAATGAGTGTATGCTGTTACCTATCTCACAGAACCCTTATGATGAGTTAGAGTCATAATATTTAGAAATCATAAGTATCATTTACTGCGTTCCTATTTGATGTTGGAGGAGCTACTGTGCTCATCTCCATTTTGATCAATAGTCTTGCAATGTAGGTATTATAATCCACCTTGTAAAAATGTGATACTGAGCCTCGTAGAGATGCAATTTCTCACCCAAGACCTCACAGTTAGGAACCAAAATCTGTTTGACTCCAAATGTGCTGTTTTATACCATCTACACAAGAGGACCTCAACGTGAGACAGTTTCTGATTGCGAAAACCCAGTCTGGTGCAAGGCTGTCATAGCCACTTAAGAAATATTTATGTGTTTTTGGTTCATTCATCTGGTCTTGCGAACACTGAACATTGCACAACTCTGAGGCTAGTGTAGGACATTGGCTGGCTGATGTCTGATGTTACCTGACTATTCACCATAGCCTGGGACAGAGGCAAGCAGACAGCAGATCAGTTTCTTTTTCTCTTAACAACAAGTATGGCTCTCCCAGCAATGGGCAGCCTGATTTGAAATTGACAGGATGTGAGGAAGGACCCATTTCCATGACACATCCCAGCTAGTGGCAAGCCCTTAAGCGTTCTACGGCACACGTTGAGAACTTGGTGATCTACAGAGGCTAACAAAGCCTTGGCGGCCCCATGTGTGCACATAGTGACATCTTGAGCTTGGACAGCAGTTTGGACAGTGACGTAGAGGCTGCCTTGAAGAGCAAGCCTTCCCTGGGGCCGTCTTCCATGCTCCTACAGCCCTTCGGCCTCCCCCCATCGTCATGCTCACCTCCTCCTGCACTTGTCTGTGTGGTTCTTTATCTCCCTTCTCTACTTTAGTGTGGGTTCCTGGAAGTCAGAGACAGTGTCTAATTGATCTGCCCGTCCCAGTGGGGTGCATGAGGCCAGGCAAAGAGTAGGTAGATAATCAATACAGGGAGAGAGTGAGAGTGTGTGAGGGTGAGGAAGGGGGAGAGAGGGGGAGACAGAGACAAATAGAGACAGAGAGAGATAGAGACAGACAGAGACAGAGAGCTAGAGAGAGTTACAGAGAGACAGAAAGAGATGGAGAAAGACGGAGAGACTACGGGAGATGAAGAAGAAAAGAGGGGAAGAAAAGAGAAAACAAAGGGGGGGATAGAGACTAAAGAGAGAAAAGGAAAAGGAAGTTGGGAAGGAAGCAAGGGGGAAGAGGGAAGAGAAAGGGAGGGAGAGACCGGAAGATAGAGCAGACGCTATTGGCCAGCTCTTGAAGGGGTTTCTCTTTGGTTCTTTTCCAAGATAAAATTCTTTTTTTTTTTTTTTTTTTTTTGAGGTACGCGGGCCTCTCACTGTTGTGGCCTCTCCCGTTGCGGAGCACAGGCTCCGGACGCGCAGGCTCAGCGGCCATTTCTCACGGGCCCAGCCGCTCCGCGGCACGTGGGATCTTCCCGGACTGGGGCACGAACCCGCATCCCCTGCATCGGCAGGCGGACTCTCAACCACTGCGCCACCAGGGAAGCCCCCTTTTTTTTTTAATATTAGTATTTATTTATTTATTTTAAAAATTAGTTTTTGTTGAAGTATAGTTGATTTACAGTGTTGTGTGAATTTCTGCTATACAGCAAAGTGACTCGGTTATACACATATATACATTCTTTTTTTTACATTCTTTTCCATTATGGTTTATCCCAGGCTATTGAATATAGTTCCCTATGCTATACAGTAGGACCTGGTTGTTTATCCATTCTCTATGTAGTAGTTGCATCTGCTAATCTCAAACTCCCACTCCATCCCTCCACCACCCCGCTCCCCCTTGGCAACCACAAGTCTGTTCTCTACCAAGACATAAATTCTTAAGCCGTCAAGGTGGACAGTGGGCTGCAGGGTGAGCTTAGGAGTTTTGTTCCAAACCAAAGTCTCTAAGGCTCGATCCCCATCCCTGAAATGGACTTAACCATGTTGACCTCCCGTGATTGTGAGAATTAACCCACATAATCACAATAAAAGAGTCACAGCCCCTGAAGCAGGGGAGGCTAAAGCTGAGATGAGGTACTTCGGAGGTGAAAGCATCCTGAGAGGCTCAGCCTGGAGCAGAGATCTTGGGGAGAGCCCAGCTTCCGATGAAGACTTGTCAGCCTTTCCTGTTTTAAATGCTGCAATTGTTAAATTCTGTTATTAGACATTTTTCTCTGGCTTAATGGGCCCTGAACAGTACCTGTTCTGTGAATGGGACCTTTCCTGGGGTGCACACCGACTGCGCTATTTTGAATGCTGCATGATTAAGATAATTAGATGCCCAGACAATGTTTAAATACTATTAAGGATTTGGTGCACACTGGCTGGCCCTGGTGGCAGAGTGGTTTGGGGACATAGCCTCTGCTTGCTGCTGGTTTTTGGAGACCAGAACCTTGCCTAGGATGAAACAGCTCTCCTGGGCAAAGGAAGAGAAGGGAAAGGAAGGGAGGTGGCATACTTCTGAGCTCCTTCTAAGTGTCAGGTGATCTGCAGGGAATTCTGCAGATGGTCTGATTTAATTCCATCCTCCTACTAGACGATCAGGTGTGTGTTTTTGCTTTCATGTTTCAGATGAAGATACAGAGGGATGGAGAGGTGAAGGCACGTACCAGGGTCAAGCATCTAGGAAGCCCCATTGGCCAGGTGGCCTTGAGCACTTTCTTTCAGGTCTCTAAGCCTGAATTTGCTGACTTGGAAAATGAAGATAACAATAATATTACCATTTAGGGTTCATAAGAGAATTAAGTCCAAGGGGACATATATAACACTACGATCACAGTGCTGGAAAGCTACAAAGAACTCAACAAGTATGAGTTAATATTCTTATTTATTCCCAGATTATCTGGGCCCAAAGCCTACACTTGGATTATGAATCTGTGAGCTCAGCTTATGTGCCCTTCGGAGATGGATGTGGGTCCCACATGGACATGGGTCCCATATGTACGTGAGGTCTGGAAGTCCCTTAGTCTGTTTGGGACCTGAACACGTTAGGTTCCCATCATGCTGTAAGAATTCAGCCATGCTGTGTCCATGTACCTGTGTCTGCACCGCGATGCTGTTAGAACTTGGTGTGACTGTGTCTTTATGCATGCTCTGACCTGTGCATTTGCAAACCCACCTCTGTGGTGATGGTAAAATTTAATGTCTTCACATAACTTTGCAGTTTACAGAAGAGCAGTTCTGTGTGTGTGCTTTTATCCCATCTTTCCAAGGACTCCAGGTCATTGACTGCTATTTATCTTGTCCTCAACTTGCTAATATTTTGGTCAACAAATGTTATCTAAGCATCTTCTTTATGTCAGACTGTTCTGGACAGAAGAGTGAATAAGAGGACAGAGTTCTTGTCTTCATGAAGCTTCCATTCTGGAGGTAGTAAATATATAAAGGAAAAATAAGATACTTATATGTATTAATTAGGGTTATGAAGCCTCAGTGCATTAATATAATCAATGTTTTTTGCTTGTGCACAGCATAGTGAACTCTGCTCGATGCAGTTATTCAGGGACCCAGGATTATTCTATCTTGTGGCTCCACCATTCCCGTAAGACCTTGTGATTCTCCACTGGGTCCTCTGCATCTCACCGGCAGACTAGAAGAGATCTAGATAGGAGGCTTTTACTAGGATGGGCTTGGAGGGGCAAACATAACTTCTGCCTAGGTTCCATTGGCCAGAACTGTTGTATGGCTAAGCCTAATTACAGGAAAGCCTGTTGGATATGGTGTGGTTTCCCAGGAATAAAGGGGAACCAGTTTAGTAAAAACACATACATACCCCGCTACAGTGTACAGAAGTGTGGTTGTGCAATGCTCCATTGTGTGTTTGCAGTTGCCTGGATTTCTTTGGAGGGCCTCAGAGGGGCTGCTTTCTGCAAGAGGAGGGGATATCCTTGTTGGATGTGTAGTGTTCTCTGTGGTTTCATGATGTCCAGTAGGGAAATTTGACCTCTAGCCCTGCCTTTCTCACACCCTCCTTTCTCTTCCTTTGCCATCTCTTACCCCATGTCTTATCCAGTGCTCAGATATACACAGCGTTCTGCTGTGTGCCTTCTCTCCTTCCTTCCTTCCCTGGGTTAAGCTCTCCCACTCTTGTGAATCCCCCATCAGCCCACAAAGCCTTCTCACAACTGGGAACCCAGATGTGTTCTACCTTTAAAACGTTCTTAGCTATTAGTAGCAGTCCTAGTAATGCTACCACTTAATTTGAATGGTAGCACTTAAGTGAATTTCATGTGCTGAGATTTCTTGCTCAGGGTCTTTCTATTCCACTAGACCTTAGGTGCCAGGATGCAGGGACAATGGCTGTCTAGGCATAGCTGTACATTGGTGATTGGCATAGCTCCAGGTACACAGTGGGGCAGCCGTCAGACATATTCAATGAACAAATGCATAAATCATTGAATATATTTCATTGAATCTTCCCAGCAACCTCAGGAAATAAGTATAATTATCCCCATTATGCATTATTCCCTCTCCTTGATTTAATATTATCCCCAGTTAAGAAAACTGAGACCCAAGGAATTTAATAACTACTTCCAAAGCACAATAATAATAATTGGTCGGACTTGGATTCAAACTCAGGTGTGCCTGATTCCAAATCCCATGCTGCTTGTTTGTTTGGTTTTTATTCTGTCACACTGCATCCCCATCAAGTGGTATTAATACCACAATGCAGATATTTCTTTGTTCTTTTTCAGAGTACTTTCACATGGGTCATTTCATTAGACCATCAGGGTAGTTCAGTGTAGTGTTCAGCTCATGTTTCAGTTTTGGTTTTTCTACTTCAGAGATTTAGAAGAAAATCTACAAACTTTATCCGTAAAGGACTAAATAATAAATATTTTAAATATTTTTGGACTCTACAATCTCTATTACAACTTCTCATCTCTGCCATGGTAGCACAAAAGCAGCCAGAGATGACATGTAAAATATGGGTGTAGCCATTGTCTCAATAAAACTTTATTGTCAAAAACAGGTGACAGCCATACATATTTGACCTATGGGCCATAGTTTGTCAACTCGTGCTCTACACAACCGCCAGAGCTAAAATGGAAAACATGGACAATACCAAAAAAGAAAAACCAGGTGAGAGTTTAAGAAACTTGCCCAAAGTCCCAGGATATATTTGTGGCAGAGCTGTGCCCTGAATCCATGTTTCTTGCTTCCTGACATAATGTTCTTCCCACTACACCGAGCTCTCTCATTAACCACTATGGCGGAAATGGAAAGCAATCTCAGGCTCTTGGATTTGCCATTTGTTCCCCACAATTGCAAACATTAGTCGCTGTTCAGTGTTCAGTCCTGATATCTTTCTTCCACAGAAACCTACAGAAGTACAAATGCTTTGCTCTGTTGCATTGTCTCTTTCCTAAAGAAATGAATCTAGAAGCCAGAACAGATATGGTCCCTGATCTCCAACACACCAGAGTGGTTAAGAATAGAGATTTGGAGCCAGGCAGGTGAGGTGGGAATAGCAGCTCTGATACATACTAGCTGGGTGACTTTGGATGCCTTGGTGTTTTCATTAGTAAAATAGGGATAGTGACCGTCCCTGCCTCTGAGGGCTGTTAGATGAGGGTTGAAACAGTTCAGGTGCCAAGTACTTAAAAGAGGATCTGCCACCCAGTAGATGTTTACTGCTGGTGGTGCTGTCGTCATTTTCATCATTATTTTTCCCAACATGGAATTTGTGACTTCATATATTTATTGCTTCTAAGCACCAGTGCCTTAATGCAGAGTATCTTACCCTCAGCACTGTTGACATTTGGAGCTGGATAATTCTTTGCTGTGGGGGCCTGTCCTGTGAATTTTAGGGTGCTTAGCATCACCCCTGGCCTCCACCCTCTAGCTGTGGTAGCATCTCCTGCCCCAGTTGTGACAATCAAAAATGTGTCTAGACACTGCCAAATGTCCCTTTGGGTCCTGGGGGCAAAATCTCTCCCCCAGTTGAGAACCACTGCTTTGATGTCACTGCTTCTTCCTTGTGACTGTTTGGCAAGTCCTGATACGTGTCTTCCTCATGAAGAGAAAAATTAATAGGTGTTAAAAATAAAGTACTGAAAGCAATTAACCCCTAATCGAGACCCTCTCGCTGATATCCATTGAGGGTCACTGGAGAAAACTTTGGGGAGAAATTGAGCAGCTTATGGGAAGCATTTCTGACGAAACGTAGACGTTTTAAGGATCTGTCCCCTGGCCCCGATCTCTAGGTTCTCTTCATGAATTGGGAGGACGTTCTGGGTGACCCAGTCAGTCACTTGGGGAAGGTGTACTAGGAGAGAGGCACCAAATTAGACCAGGACAGAAAGAGGCAAAGTGATCATTTAGTCACTCAACAAACCAAGGGCTACTTTAATAGCTCAGGAAGCAATGAGGAGGGAGATACCATCTCCACATTCCAGAAACTCACAATGTAATCAGAGACAGAGAAGCAGACAAATAAGTGAGCAGTCTCCCAGATGGGGAGTACAGAGCTGGGTGGGATCCTTTATTTTTCCGGACCTTGGTTTCATCAAATATTAGGGAATTCTGTACTGATGTGGAAGTGTGGAAATATTGAAATTTGCGTCCTCTATTATGATAAAATGTCCATAAAATTATCATCAAAGGCCCAAGACACAGAACTTACTCATAAGGAATGTCTGTGATTTTCATTTCTTTTTCCTAGCAGAATAACAGTTTAGTGAGAAGTGGGCTGTGGAAACTTGGGTCATTGCCTAATGGAGCCCATTCAAATTCAGGTTCCAGATTCCTCCCTAAATCCTACTTGCATCTCTGCAGCTCTGGTCACTGGCATAGGCGACATGGGGGCACCAAGGTGAGATATTTCTCTGTCCCCACACTTCAGGTTACTGGGTGATGCCAGGCCCTTTGGATTTGCAAAATGGATTTTTAAAATTCTTTTTTGGAATGCCAGGCCCATCCAGCTGGATTGGCTGGTTTCTCCCCAGTTTTGGTTACGTTACCCAAGGGAGGCAACATGTCAAACTAGACTATGGGCTTTGCTTTAATTGAAAGTCGTGGAAGTAATTGACTTGTTCTGTGTCAATTGCTACATCTTCATCATTCACATTCTCATCAATTCTATCAACTAGTTCATTCATTCATTCAGCAATGATTCAATGTTGTATTAATGGGTGTGGGAGTGGAAATGACCCATCTTGGCATGGAAGAATATTTTATTACTGACATTTAGAATTGCTGGAATTGTTTAGAACTGCTAGTGCATTGCGATATTATATAGAAGACCAAACCTTAGTTGGTTTTATTATTGCTTTTAAATGTCCTACAGTCAACGTACTCCCTCTATGCCTGCACTAGGTTCAGACCCTTCCAAATACACCAATACGTTATACACCACTGCCACCATTTATGGAGTATCCACTATGCGTGAGAAAATTTGTTGGAATCTGGGCACCCCCAGATTGCTACAAGATAGTGCAGTGGTGAAAAAATGGGTAGTAAAACCAGACTGCCTGGTTTTGTCAATGCCAAGCAGCAATTAAGTCACTTAACCTCTCTGGGCCTCAGTTTTCCCATTTGTAAAATAGGCAACAGTAGTTGTAGGACAAGGAATATATATTTTTAAACATCTTTATTGGAGTATAATTGCTTTACAGTGGTGTGTTAGTTTCTGCTTTATAACAAAGTGAATCAGTTATACATATACATGTGTTCCCATATCTCTTCCCTCTTGTGTCTCCCTCCCTCCCACCCTCCCTATCCCACCCCTCTAGGTGGTCACAAAGCACCAAGTTGTTCTTACTGTGCTATGTGGCTGCTTCCCACTAGCTATCTATTTTACGTTTGGTAGTGTATATATGTCCATGCCACTCTCTCACTTTGTCACAGCTTACAGAACTTTGTAGGAACCGTTATGTTGAGGATGACTTTAAAGTAATCAAATTTGGGGGAGATTATTCAAGGTTGCAGAGTACCTTGCATTTTGGCTTTTGATCAAAGCACATAAAGAATTCAATCCTTATAACCTATGTCCCACTTACTTAGTATTTCACTGTAGTGCCCGGTTTCAACAAGAAGTTGCACTTCTGCTGTGTTCTTTTATACAGTGATATGTATTCTGTTCCTAGGTCATGTCAAAATTGTATTACCTGAGCATTAGGTAATGTAGATAGACTTACATATATCCCCACACATAGGGTCTCTACTACATTAAAAATAGCTGGACCAAGTTTCCTTAGGTACTTTATTTCCTTTTGGATGCTGAAACTTTCATTTGCACTGTTTTAGTTGCTGGGCCTTCTTCTGATTTTCATAGATTAACACTGACCCTGCCCTTCAAAAACAATGCATCTGAGTGTCTTCAGGAACCACTAGGTGAAATAAAGAAACCTAGTTTTTAAAAATATCTTCCTGTTTTCCTTTCTTTTGGTATTCTCTCTCTTCCCCTACCTAGTATTCTCTTCTAGGAACTTCTCATTATGTGATCAACAATGACCTATGTATTTAGAGCCTAATTATAATTCTTATTACTACTGACAAAGTCATACTGTGAATACACACAGAAATTTTAAAAAAGTAAAATGTATAAACCTAAAACCATTAAAAAAATTGGGAACAGTAGTAATACCTTAAGTTAAGTTAAATAATCTTCTTCAAACACTTAATACAGTTCCTGGCACACACTAACACATCAGTATACACTATGATTTATTCCAACAAATATTATTGACCCCCTGCTGAGTGCCTGACAGTGTTCTAGGCACTGGGAAGGGATTAACAAAATAGTTTCTACACAGCCCAGTGAGAAAGATTGGAGGAGTTATTTCTGCCTAGGGAGAGGGGATGAGGGAAGATTGCATAGAGAATATTTGAGCTACATCTTAGAGAAGGGGTAGGAGCTTTTCAAGAAGATAAATGTGTTTGATGTGGTTGGAACAAAGCAAGGTGAGGCATGGTGGGAGATAAGACTGGAGAGATGGGCAGAGGTGGGGTTATATAAAGCCTTGCTGAGGAGCATGGGCTTGTAGGTGATGGGAGTGTCTCAGTCAGGCTAGGATAAGTTATGCTGTAGCAACAAACATCCCCAAATATCTTAGTGGCTTGAGACAACGGAGGAATCTAACTCACTCACATTCATGTCCATTGTGGAGCGCCTGCAGTTTTTGCTCCAGTGCCTTTACTCAGGAACTGAAGGAGCAGCTCCTGTGTAGGACAACCTGGACTCTTAGCAGAGGGGGAAAAAAAGAGAAGATGACAGCACATGTAACGGCTCTTAAAGCTTTTGCTCAGAAGTGATGCTCATCACTTTCACTCATATCTCACTGGCCAACACAAGTCACATGACTGAGCCTGATGGCAGTAGGGGAGGAAGTAATCCTTCCACAGGGAAGAACAGCAAATATTTTGGACAACAATGGAATCTACTACAACACATCATGTTCAGATTTGGATTGCAAGGAGCAAATGTGCTAACATATGAAAATGTCATAAATTGTAAAGCCCCATTCAGATATCAGGAGGTATCATTCGTTTTGGTAAATAAAGATGCACCACCTGGCTCCTCCTTCAAAAAGGACTTGCTGTCCAGCTATAAGGAGTGTGGTCAGCAGATAGCCTATAGCTATCAGCTCTTTCAGGGTCTGCCTCTGCCATAGAGAGCTTGTACCATCACATTCTTCCCAGAGCATCCAGCATCTAGTGACTGAATGAGGCAGATATATAAAGGTTGGACCATTTTGGCCTGAAGCGGACAACCCTGGTGGATAATATTCATTCCAGAGCCCCTTGCTGATGCTCAGGCTTTTCGAGCCTGATTGCAATTCAACTCTTCACCCTGTTCTATCTTATTTCCTGTCCTTTTCCCTTCACATCTGTTGATCCCCAATAAATATCTTGCCGCCTAAATTCCATCTCACCTATGCTTCTGGAGAACCCAACCTGTGACATTATAGTAATAGTGATAGTAATAGTGACAATGATAATAATTATTGTTATAATTAACATATAATTAACATATAATTAATAATTAATGTTATAATTATTGTTATAATATACAATAATGTCAACAGCAAGATTGATGTATTAATAAATACATCAATATTACACTCTCCATCAAGGGCCAACAAAGGGAAATAAACCAGATTGCAGAATTAGTAGTTAAAACAACAGATCATTGCTTTGGGTTTTGTCTGATAAAGCCACCATCTTTTTTTCCTTAAGGATTTTGTGCTCCTGAGGTAGATAGTCCGTAGCCACTATCATGTCCTTTGGGGATCAAGAAGAAGCCGAAATCTAGGTCCCAGGCCATGTGAAACTCAGAGATTCTGGGCCAAGAAGGGCCCTTTAAGAGAATATAGTGGCTCTTTTAACTTTTAGAGCTCTCTAGTAAAAACTATTGTGAAGCCCTTGCTGTTTTGTGTTTTGTTTTTGTTTTTTATCAATACTACATCTGTGATGTGCCTGTTAATTAAAGTATACTGGAAAAGGACCCATGTTTCAAGCCAGAGAGACCTCTCCACTAGCTGTTTGACAGTGCAGGTCACCTAACTTCTCTGAACCGCCTCTGTAAAATGTGGATGACAACATTTACCCTATATGGTTATAGTGAGGGTTAGATGAACTATTCTGTATGTAAAACTCTTAGGAAGGTGCATGATGTATAGGTTCAGTAAATGTGCCTTTCCTCCCCCTTCCTTTCTTCCCCTTGGATGAAATACGCAAATGTCACTCACTAAATCGGTAGTTTGGTCACTTCACCTGATAACCCTGGAATAAGGATTCTTCTTCCTGAGAAATGCACATCATGAAGAAAAATGATGGTGGTCCTTTTCTTTCCCCCTGTACCTGGTAAAACATTTATTTTGACTAATGTTATCAGTCAATGATGAATGACACGATTTGAAGGATATCCTCTTAGGTACAAGCTTCTCTCCATCGATAGGGGATGCCTGGAGAGCTAGGTTGAGGTTTCTGAGAGAGTGTCTGGGCTAAGCAGGAAAGAGAACAGGGATTGATTAACGATGTCTATCACAGGAACAGAATGAGGATACGGTGGCACACATGCCACACACTTGCCATCTTTGTGGCACTTCAACAGGATGTAAACTTCTTTCCCCCTCCAGGAGTTTTCAAGCCTGTTTCAGCTTACGAGAAGTCGGGTCCTGTTTTGCCTTGGCAATGACACTGATCTACTCTGTCTGGCGTAGTGAATGAAAAGTATTTGTTGGAGCCAAAATGGGAGGCAGACAGTGGAGCCTATGATACATGCTGTTGTATGCGATTCTCAACATGGCAGTCTTACCTCTTTCTTTAGGACTCAGTTCAAGTAGCTTCCCAAGGATGCTGCTTCTCAAATGTCAGCATATATAAGAACCAACTTGAGGATCTGGTAAAACACAGATTTCTGAGCTCCATCCCCAGAGATGCTGATTTAGTAGGTCTGGGCTAAAGTCTGAGAATTTGCATTTATGCATACTCAAAAGTGACGATGATGCGCCTAGTCCATGGACCATGTTTTGAGTGACTTGGTTCTAGGACCTTGCTTCCCCATCTGTGGTCTCTGAATAATAGTGTCAGCAGCATCTGAGAGCCTGTTAGACATGCAAAATCTGAGGCCCCATCCCAGGGAATCAGAATCTGCACTTTAATAAGATCCCCTGGTAATACATATGCAGATTAAAGTTGAGAACCACTGTTGGAACTCTTCTCTGACTCTCCTGTGCTGGGGTAGGTGCTAGTACTTTCTTCACACCGATTCTCTCCTACATCGATGATAGTCCTCATCACACATTATTATAACCAGAATGGTTGGACTTTGAGCTTTTGAGAACAGGAGTATATACAGAACAATGCTGTATATCCATCTCCTAGGACAGTACTTAGCGTATAAGAGACCCTCAGAAAATGCATGTAGAGTGAACAAATATGGCAGCCCTCAGACCTTAGACCCCACCAATCATACCCCCAAGTCTTATTCAAGTTCTCTTTTATATGGTATTTGAAGAGAGATTCTTCTTAGTGATTCAGGATTATGGAGGCTTCACAAGGGGAGTATTTGAGCCATTTAGGAGGACAAGGGTTTTCCAGGCACACCAGCTCTTATTTACATGCAAGCAGTTGCTGCCCTAATTAGGAACCACTTTCCCCATTCATGTGAGTAGGTTATGAGATGGCCAGAGAGTCTGATCTCCTATATGAAGTTTTTAGTTCCATAATACCCGCCTTTACCTTTGCTTTTTGCTTCCCTGGGCATCCTGAGCTTGCTGCATCTGTTCGGGCACCCTTGCATTGTGGGGTGAAGGGGAGGAAAAAGGAGCTAATGGAGCTTCTGTCCTCAAACATGGAGTCCTGAGTTGGGAAGGAGAGGACCAGACTTGTCATCATGATGGTGTCATCGCCTTCCTCTGTGATCTCAGAAACATCACTTCTCTCCTGACTCTTCGTTTTCTCATGACAGGTTTGGGTTTTATCGGTAGTTTGTTTTCTTCCTTCCTTTGTTTCTTTTCCTTAACCTTTCTTCCTCCACCTCCCTTTCCTTCCTTTCTCCCTTTCTTTCCTTCCTTCCTTCCTTCCTTCTCCCTTTCTAACTTACTTTTCTTTCTGGTCTCCTCCTTCCGTCTCTTCCTCCCTCCTTCCTGCTTCCCTCCATCTCCCCTTCTCTCTCCTCCTCTCTCTTCCTTTCCCTTCCTTTTCATCCCTTCTCCTTCCTCCTTCCCCCTCCCTCCATATCTTCCTTTATTTTTAAAGCAGAACCATCTCCTAAGGGTTTTCTGTGGAGGGTCAAGATGTAAGCCAGTTACCAATGGAGCTGCCCTAGTTGGAGTGCTCATGACCTGGTCTGCAGCACCAGCCTTCCCCACATGCCCTGTCTTTGAAATGGTTCTGCAGAATCCTAGATTTCTGTGAAAGGCAGCTTACAAACCATTGGATTTAATGATCTCTGACAGGTATTTTGTTCCTAACAGTGTAAGATACATATGAGTAAACGAGTCATGTTAGAATCTGTTCTCTGGCATCTCACAGCAAGACAACTTTTTAAAACTGTCACCCTGGGACCTCAGAAGAGACAGCCCTTCCTTCTCAGAGTTGCTCACCCTGGCTCTGACTCAGATGAGGTTCCTGGTCGTCTACAGCCCTGTTCCTCTGTCGTGGTCCCTCCCACCTCTCACCTAACTTCCTAGCTGGGCTCTGCCTCTCTGCTTTGGCTCTTTGCTCTTGGTCAAGTCTTATTTTTTTTTTACCAGTATATAGTGCTCCCTTCTGGGGGAAGCCAGGCATACGCTCATGAGTCCATTCACGAAATCCACCCATCAGTGATGTATTACACTAAGTTCCATATGCCAGGCTCTGGACTGAAGACGCCGTAATACATCAGGCACTAGTCTTCCCTCAGTGATCTCAGAGTCAGGCTTAACATACAGTCTGATCAATACCAATCAGTGTGTTAAGTGCAATGATAGAAATCTATGTACGGCAGCGAGAGGAGAGAGTGAATTCTGTAGAGACGCATGGTGGGGTCAGGAATATTTTCCCCAAAAAGATGATATCTTAGCTAGGTTTTGAAGGAAACATCTAAAACTTGGACTGGAAGGGCGGGAAGGCATTTGAACCTGTAGGATTATTTGATGTACAAAGACTCAGAGCATGTCTGGGACAACTGTGGGCAATTTAAAATTATCCAGAAATACAGGTATCTTAAGGAGGAGAAGGGGTGGTAGACAATGAAATTGGGGAAACAAGGCCAGATTATGAAGGTATATTATGGTAAGAAGCTTTAATTTGTAGACAGTAGGAAAGTAGATGTAAAGCCTTTTTACAAATACCCTTTCCCTAAAAAGTAATGGTGGAAATTTTAGATGACAAAGAAAAATTAAAAGAGGTAGGAAAAAACCCTTCCACCTTTCCAATGGATGCCCACCCTCCAAAGGCAACCATTATTATCATTCTTGCTTATTTTCTTCCTGTCTTTTTTTCTATGTAGTTTTTTATACAGTGGAGATGATACCAAAGGAGAGTTTTAAACAGGAAAGCAATCCCTTTATGGAACTCTACTCAACATCTCAATAAACTAGAAATTACTTAATGCTTTTTTTGGAGGTTTTTTTTGAAATGTTTTATTTTAGAACAGTTTAGATATACAGAAAAGTTGCAAAGATGGCACAGAGAACTCCTGTGTACCCATTTATTAGTCTTTAAATTAATTGAGGTTTATTGCCACTACTTGTTGTCAGTCAAATAAGAAAACAGGCAAGACATGGAGATTTGTCTAAAAACATAATGGCGGTTGCTGCCTCCCAGTGTATCCCATATCCCTTGCAGCTGTAATGCTGTACATTGAAAATGACAGTTCACATTGATAACCCTGAAGGGACTTCCACGCTGAGGCAGGAAATTAACTCAGATGATAGAAAGATTCCCCGCCCCACCCCCCCACCCACATAAGCTGAAATAAACACAGCTTTCCATTCTACCTGAAATAAAATTATAGCACCCTCATTCTAGGAATATTTGTGAGGTCATCCTTGAGCCCACAGCCAGTTGGAGATGGCTCTGCCGGGTCTGACTCTAGGTCTTTCGTGTCTGGGTGTGGACTGGGTGAAGTGGGGGGTCCAGGAATCCTTTTAATTATATTAGAATTGGGGTGTCTAGCATGACCAGACTGAATGGTGTAGCCATAACCACTTATTAGGTCTCCCTCACCTCCAGATCAGTAACAGCCCACATATTCCTTCTGTGGCTCTACAGCTTGGTTCCCCCAAACGATACTGCCTGAGTTAGGCCGTTTAAATCTTTGCAGCTTCTGAGTTCCTCTAGGATCCACTTGATTTTCACACTTTGGCTAAACGCAGATTATCAGAACCTAATTTATTATACACCTCTGTGACTAGCTGCAATGGGAATTTTGCAAGTAGAAACCAGTAGTCTACAATACTCAACCTCCAAGTCTTGATATTAGATTTGTATTTGCCCTCCACCATTCAGTCTGCAGACAGTGCATTACCAAATGGTCTTTTTTTTTTTTTTGTGGTACGTGGGTCTCTCACTGCTGTGGCCTCTCCCGTTGTGGAGCACAGGCTCCGGACGCACAGGCTTAGTGGCCATGGCTCACGGGCCCAGCCGCTCCGCGGCATGTGGGATCTTCCCAGACTAGGGCACGAACCTGTGTCCCCTGCATCGGCAGGCGGACTCTCAACCACTGCGCCACCAGGGAAGCCCCCAAATGGTCTTTTGATTGCTCATCCTCTGGCTTAAAGTATTTCTGCCTCTTGTTTACCTCAAGTTCATTGTTTTATTACCATCTCATTATTTGAAAGGGGTATGGGAGGGGGATATTTCCACGGTGATGTGGAGACCTTACCACTTTAAACCAAGTTAAAGCACATTAGCACACCGTTCAGGAATTTTTAAAGAGTGTTAGAGAGTCTGTGACAGGGGCTATAAGGCTCCTCCTAATTTCTCTTTTTAAGTGTTTTATGAGAGAAGATATATTCAAGTTTGTGGGGTTGAACTTAGCAGCATGTAGCAGTGGGTAGAAGTCCTCAGTAGATGTTTCCTTTATTCTGATTAGCCAGCTCCCTTATATTAATGGTTTTTAGCCTAACACCACAGTGTGCCAAGGATGAATATGTCCCCATACCTATCCTTCTGAAATTCAGAGCCTACCTGAAGGGACTGATAAGGAAGGAAGAAAACTGTTAAAACAGAGGGTGATAAGAATTTCGCATGAGGTGAAGGAAGGCCACTGGGCAGCTGCACTGGTGCCAATGGGAAGCCATACTGTGATCTGTTCACCAAACTCCATCTGTGCTACCCAGCCTTGTTGGCTATCCCTCTTAGTGTGATCTGGCTCCAGGGACTGACTCCCACTAAACTGATGTATAAACCATCATGAAAATGTATCTATTGCCACTGAAGAAAAGAGTCGGCCATTAAGCAGACAGTATTGAGTCAGAAAAGTGAGTTTCCTCCCAAGAACAAAACCACACAGAGAGCTCAATTACAATCAAAGGATAACTGAGGCAAAGGCTACCAGGGGGGATGCCAGAGCCTGCTGGTTTTGATGTACAAGAACCAATTGTACATATCTCTTAACAAATCCGTATTCAATGGATTGTGTACAGCTGTACACAGAGAATTACACACATCTCTTCCCAAATCCAACATTCTTGTCGGTCACTTACAATGGACCATGGTGGGAATATTTACACTATGATAATTGGCAAATGTTACAAATTAGAGCTCCCCCCCCCAAATCTGGTTGTTAAACATTTACCAGCATATCATTTGAACTATTACATGTACCATAAAATGTATTTAAGTTAATAGGATCGTCCTGGATATGTCCTAGACAGTCCTGGGAAGGGCATGCCCTATGTCTTATCCCTTTACTGTCCTTGTGTGTTGTGGCTGGGCAAGAACTATTATGTACTAGCCTGGGAGATTTCTTTTCTTGCTAGTTCTTTAAGGTAATATTACTTATTTCTCCTCTGGTATCCATCTAGTATTCAGTGATAGCCTGGTTTTTAAATTCCAAGTTCTTTGAGGCCGCCTCACTGTTGGCCCTGCATACACTGTTGGGGAGACAGTGGAGAGATGAAACAAAAACAAGAGTGAGGAGACGGCTGTGGTCATTTTTAGTGACTGTTACCATCTATCATTAAATATCTTTCCTAAAACAATAGACATAAATTTCATGGCAGCTTTAATTTCCTGCTAAAACTGGCCCTCTGCAGATTTTGGGTCTTCGTTTGGACAAATGGAAGGCAGCAGAAGCCACTCCTAAGTGGATTTCGCTCTTCTTAATGAGGGATATAGTGCCAAAAAAAATTAAGTTTCTTTCATTAGTGAAAATGAGGCTCCTTCATCAACTTTCACATTATACAAAGAAAGAAGGAAAAAAATACAGGCAGAAGGGAAGGAGCCTAGACAAAGTAAACAATTATTTTTGATTTATTGATCTCTGCAAGAATCTAGAGCTTTTGGCAGAACAAGGAGCATCGTTCTTAATTAGCGTCATGATTTTTCAGCAGTTATTGACAACGCAGTTTCTTCAGCCCTATTGTTTCTTTAATGCCAGCTTCTTTTCCTGTGCCCCTCACCATCTAGTTTGGGGGCTCCATCAGAGGGACTGGCAGGGGGAAGAAGATTCTCTGCTTCTCCTTAGGAAACCAAGAGAGTTCCTGGACTGCATCATAGGACAGTGTGGGAACCAGCCTTGGCTTCAAATCCCAGTTCTGTCACTTAGCAGTTACGTGGCCTAAGGCTAGTTGTTAACCTCACTGGGTCTTAGATTGCTTAGCTTGCTCACCTATAAAAGAGAATAATCAGACCTTCCTCATGATTTTGTGGAGGGAATTAGAGATGAGCTGGGGAACACTTTTCATAGTTCATGGGGAAAGTGGCGGCTGTTAATAATAGTAATGATTAGGCAGATTCATTTCTGCAATCTGCTGACAGGTACAGTATCCTTTATCCTAACAAATACTCACCAAGAACCTACTATGTGCCAGAAACTGTTCTAGACACTGAAGTTGTATTAGTGAACAAACAGGCCAGAACATCCCTGACCTCATGGAGGTTATCATGATGTACCATCCTAGTACCTTATTAAAAATTCACAGTGAAAATTATTATCTGAGTTGAGAAGATAAACCCTCAGCCTGATGGACAAGGCTCATAATTGAAGCCCAAATTCCTGCATTCAGGAAATGAAAGGGGCATGATCCATGCCTATCAGGAGGAAGTTAGGTGTATACTTCCTAAAGCAACATTTATCGAGCCCTTACAATGATGCAGCATCTCATTCAACCTTTTGAGGTAGGTTTGTTCCACGAAGCAGTTGAGACACAGAGAGTTTAGCAAACTTGCCCAAGACCACTCATCTTATCATTGGTGGAGTCAGGTTTCAAACCCAGGTGTGCCTAATCATGCTCTTAGCCATGACTGATGAGACACCAACTTGATGGATGAAGTCTCTCCTTCAAATTCTCCTTCATTCCAGATTCAGGCACAGGTTATGGCACTAGGTTTCTGAAGAAAAGTCTGATTCAGTTAATTTTAATATATTAGCTTTACAAGGGCAGGGAATATGTCTTTTTGGCTGGCTACTGTATTCTAGAAGCTAATTGAGCTTCTGGAACTTATTAGTTGCCAAAAAACATTTTGAAAGGATAATTGAATCAATCGTGAGTGAGTATGGTAGGATGTGTCCTTCCTGGTCCCTGTTGGTGTTTCTGCAGAAAGGAAGACAGGCAAGGTCTACTTATTCAGCACAAAGGACAGCGACATGTGTTTCTTTGCTGAGATCACTTTGTCCTTGAGGAGCAGTGAGTAGATTGGTGAGCCTAGAAGTTATGGCGGCACAGGATGGATGGAAATGAGAAACTAGAAGGGTCAAGGGTCTTGGGTGGCATGCTAAGGAGATTGGAGTCTATCTGAGGGCTGTAGGGAGACAATGAAGAATTGTTAAAACACATAAATACGTGACTTAAGAGTTAAGACAAAGATTCTAGAACCAAGAAGAGGAAGGATTTGCCAAAGGTCAGATGGCAGAATAATAACAGCAGAAACTAGAAACCCTAAAGCTGGAGAATTTCTTCTAAGCCACGCTATGTTTTCTTAATTCTTATGGGAAAATGTGAAGTGAGCTTTAACTCTAGGCTATTTCTGTTAAGGACAGGTTTTATTTTATGATATATTTTGATTTTTTGATTTTGACCATCTCCATCAGGTTGGAAAACCTCTGCCCATAGACCAGAGTTTGAGAGAAGCCCATATGTGCCAAGAAATGTTGACTGCCCCAGACACTTTGTGCCTGGTCAAGGGAGTAATTAGGGGCTAGAGTCCCGGAGGGGCAAAGGAGAGCAGTGGGTTAGCATTCTGGAGAACACCTTCACATAGGTCTCCGGAAATATGTTGCAGGAAGATCTAGGATATTGTAAACACTGGGAAGGGGCACTTGGGACTCTGTGCCCATCTTTCCTGGAGTCATCAACCATGACATGTGTGTGCAGACACACACAGGTACAAACAGGCACACACCCCTTCCAGCGCATACCTGCACGATCACCTCATAGTTGTGACCCACTCAGGCACACTGGCAACATGTTTCCCACACATCCCCACACAATCTGAATACACACAAACACACATTCCCCACCCTGAGTGAAATATATCCACTGCACGCTCACATGAGCAAGAGCAGATGCAATGCCTTGGGTTCACATACCTTACACACCCCTGCAGACACACCAACACTACACACAACATGCAGTTTCCACTACACACCCATACAACTCATGCCCTTAGCCACGGAAATATACCACACACCTGTATCAAAACCTTCCCACATAGGAAATTTGTACACCTCACACTCACCTACCCATCCAAGTCACAACAGTGTTCATTCTGCTACCACCTCATTGCAGCAAAACACAGTCCACATTCTGTATACCTACATTCATATCCTTATCCCTATCTATATCTATCCATGTGCTTGCATACACACACACACACACACACACACACACACACACTCATTCCCACGTATATGCACACACAGATATGCCATGCCTATGCCCTGCATACAAATACCCTCTATTTATTTCCTAGGGATCATAATTCAACAGTGAAGAAATTTCCTGGGGTCAAACACAATTCTTGACTACAATCACTAAAAATATATTATTTAAAGCTTAAAAATGTTATGGGGAAATAAAATTCTATTTGCCTATTTTTAGCTCCCTTAAGGTTAAATGTGGCCTTATTCCATGTTCAGGCAGCCTCTGGGATTATGTAAGTTCAACAGCTCTGACCTCTGACGTCAGTACCTGCTCTACTGTTGGTGACGGGCGTGCAAGGCCCTTTCATCCACCACCAGTAGCAGCAGGTGTTCTAAGCAAAGGAATATTTACTGCTCTGGTGAAGGGGTGGAATGTCTGGGGGGACGTGATGCTCTCAGCCAGTTAGACGAGCTTCCTGCCACAGCGAGCCCTGCTTGATAAGGCTGAGGCTGAGACCAACATAGGAAAAGTGGTCTATTCTTGGAACATACCCCTTCCCAAGCTCTCTTGATGGGAGACAAATGTCTGGAAAAGCGGGAACTCAGCTAACCAGGCTCAAACTCTGGGCCTGACTGTTAACGCACAGCTGGGAATAGAGCTGAGGGGGTCTATGTGAAGAGACTATAGTTCAATGCCTTGGGTTTTGCTGCTCATGCGCACCGGGGACAGGGTCACAGGGGGTTTCCAGGAACCACCTACTGGTAAGGATGGAGTGGCCACTGTATCACCAGGTGGGGGATGGTAGACCATAGTATAAATACATGGTGCGTGGCGTTGGGTAGCCTTGGGTCAAATTCCATCTTCCTTGTCTATTAGCTCCTTGGCCCTGGTCAAGCCTCACTTTTCCCAACTCTAAAATGGGGATCGTTGTGATGTCCAAGAGTAAAGTGCACCTTACTCTTCACCCGTATGGACCTTTCAGTAGTTTCCCAAACATATTGGCTTGCACGTCTGTGTCTTTTCTCATACTGTCTTATCTCCATGTGCCGCCATCCTCTCCCTTGTTGGCTTGGCAAACTTTTACTCATCCTTCAAGTGTGGGCTCAAATGTCACTTGTCCTGGATAGCCTCCCGGATACCCCCAGGCAGACTTAGGCTTCTTCTGTTCTCTCACTGCTGCTTACGCATGGTGACCCCCTACCCCTACCCCATCCTTCACTATTGTGGCAGACCTGGCCCTCTCTGGCAGCAGCAAGAGACAGGGAGAGTAGTTACGAAGGAGGGCCCACCACAGTCTCCAGGATCATGAGATCAGTCTACTCCTAGCCTTGCTACTCAGCCTGTGTTCTGGGGCCATCCTCATTGCCTGGGAGCTTGTTTGAGATGCAGAATTTCAAACCTACCCCCGACCTTCTGAATCACAATATAAATGTTAATAATGGGGTGATTCATAATGAAGTTTGGGGAGCACTGTCTAGGGCTCTCCCCATGCAGTGATGGTGACAAGCTGGACAGGTGAAGTAGAGTACATCCGTGATCACTTGATTTATTTAGTCTAGTTTCAACCATGACCATGGAAGAAACCCCAGGTAGATATCCTATGTATGTAAGATGCAAGCGAGTATACAATCTTGGTCTGTCCCTTTTATTGAATCCCCAGATCCTTCTCCATATTATGTTTTTCCTGCCCTCATCTTAAGACTCCCCCAAACTCTGTTCCCATATTTCCCAGATGCAAACAGCAGACTATGGGTTACTCTGTCTCTAATTATTGTGTATTTCCTTGCACATGGATTTTCTTTTTACATTATCTAATGATAATGTAAAAAGAATGACATGAGGAGGAATTTCCACGAATGGAATAACCAAGAGTGGTACCCAAACTCTTTGATTTTTCCGTGGATTGTATTCTCCCTCCATTTGGCTGAACAGCAAAGAATTCAGCTTCCTCTTATGGTCACAAGAATATAAATGCTCTGTGGCTGTATCCTCTTTGTATATCTCATCCACCAAGATGTGTTCCCTCCTTCTCCTCAATCAGTATCTATCTCTACTGCTCTTATGGAAAGAATATTTCTAAATTTACATGACTGCATCATTAAACCTTTACAAATCTTGAACTAAATATATTTTGTATGCTTATTATTTAGCCAAATGCGCTTTCTGTCATTCAGAAAAAACAGATTTCCCTGCTGATCATTCTACATCAGCACATGCCTCGTTCATAACTTTATCTCTAGTCTCTAATCTCCACGAGAACAGAATAATGGATTAGCTGGCGCCTAGTAGGCATGCTCAGGGAATTTTTCTTAGATGAATACGACTAAATAGCTCACTTGGGCCCAGGGAGTCTGACTTCTTTACCTCCACATCCCCAAGGTTCCCAGCACACAGTAGGTATTATAATTTATGTCGAATGAATGAACGGACAGGAGCAGCAGTCGGTTCTGCAAGGCTTTGCCTGTAGGAATCAGTATGGCTGCATAGATTAAATTATGTGAAGAAAAGATCAGGGAAGAAAACAAAGCAGAAACCTTATTTCACGCATATTATCATACTGCTTTTATCATTCAGTGTAAATAAATAAAAGAGGATAGTTCCAACAGTGGAACTGTGAAAATACCCAGAGATGCATATAACAGGTCTACCACTCCCTAGAAATAAATTCTTCTGGCCGAGCTATTTATTTCAGCCTCAACTTTTTTTTTTTTTTCCAAAATAAGTCTGTTGTCCTCAAGGCAAGTCAGGAGAGTTTGTCTGTGTGCCTGCTTTAGGTTCTGTGGGTTTCTCTGCTTATCTCTGTGTGTCTGTCTTTGAATCTGAATATCTCAGGGCTTATGGGTTGCAAGCAACAGAAACTAGGTCTGGATAATTTAAGCCAATAAATGATCTACTGGAAGAAATATGGGACAGCTCACAGAATCAGAGAAAATACTAGAGAACCTCACTTTAAGAAGGAAAGAGACCAGGGGAGTTTCAGAGAACTGGGACTAATGTGCTCTTTTCAGCATGCTCTGTGATGGAGATAATTTTCCATTATTGGGTCATTCAACTTAAGATTCAAATCCCAAGGATAGGAAGTCTGATTGGCCTATTTTGGGTCACATGTTTAGTCCTTGAACAGGAAAGGATACAACACCCAGTTTGAAGGATTGATCAGAACTGAATCAGAAGAGGAATAGATAATATGGTAGGCAGAACAATGGTCCCCCTAAGATGTCTACATGCTAATCCTAGAAACAGTGAATACGTTATGGAACATGGCAAGGGGGAATTAAGGCTGAAGATGGAATTAAGGTTGCTAATCAACTGACTGTAAGATAAGGAGATTACAATGTGTTCTCCACTGTAATCACTTTAAAGGTGGACAAGTTAGGCAGAGGAGTCAGAGTGATGCATTATGAGAAACACTCAACCAGCCAATGCTAACTGGTGGAAGAGGGCCATGAGCCAAACAATGAGGGGATTCTCTAGAGGCTGAAAAAGATTAAAAAAATGATTCTCACCAAGTGTCTCCAGGAAGCAATATAGCTCTGCTGACACCTTGATTTTTAGCTGTGTGAAGCCCATTTAAACTTCTGACCTCCAGAAAAATAAGATTTGTCTTGTTTCAAGCCACTAAGTGTGTGGTAGTTGATCATAGCAGCATGGGAAATAGATGTGGAAAAGCAACACATGCCTACAACAGGATGGGACTGTAAATGTTTGTGTCCATGGGCTTCTAATGGAAAACTTTGTGGTGCAATCCACTCAGAAATGGAGAATCATAGTTATATACAATGGAATATTACTCAGCCATAAAAAAGAATGAAATGATGCCATTTGCAGCAACGTGGATGGACCTAGAGATTATCATACTAAGTGAAGTAAGTCAGAGAGAGAAAGACAAATTATCATATGATAACACTTCTATGTGAAATCTAAAACAAATGATACAAATGAACTTATTTACAAAACAGAAATAGACCCACAGGCATAGAAAACAAACTTAAGGTAACCAAAGGGGAAAGGGGAAGGAAGGGATAAATCAGGAGTTTGGGATTAACAGATACACACTAATGTACATAAAATAGGTGACCAACCAGGACCTGCTGTATAGCACAGGGAACTAGACTCAATATTGTGTAATAACTTATAAGGGAAAATAATCTGAAAAAGAATACATATATGTGTGTGTGTAACTGAATCACTTTGCTGTGCACCTGAAACTAACACAACATTGTAAATCAACTATACTTCAATAAAAAAACAAGTGGTTTCACAAACTATAATTTAACCATGCCCTCTTTTTTTTTTTTTTTTTGCGGTACGCAGGCCTCTCACTGTTGTGGCCTCTCCCATTGTGGAGCACAGGCTCCAGATGCCCAGGCTCAGTGGCCATGGCTCACGGGCCCAGCTGCTCTGCGGCAAGTGGGATCCTCCCGGACCGGGGCATGAACCCGTGTCCCTTGCATCAGCAGGCGGACTCTCAACCACTGCGCCACCAGGGAAGCCCCCAACCATGCCCTCTTTTTATAAATCAAAACGTTGTATAGATTACTAAATAAAAAGCATCTTATGTAGAAAAGAAAGATCTAGCCCAAAGGCAGTACCCGATGAATGTTGGCTTCATCCACTTGTAGACAGTGGAACTTTCTTGCTCCTGGTTCTCCCAGTCGTGGTGTTCGGTGGATTGTAGAGCTATTCTGTGCCCACTGTTCTAGAACCTTGTGGTGGAGCTCCAATGGGTGACTTCCCACAGGAGGAGGGGGTCTGCAGGCCCTGCTTCCCACAGGGCCTTTAGATAAGGCAGAAGCCTGCCCCAGAGTATTGGTTCCACCCATTACAAGCTCCAGCAGGCAGAGGGATGTGGACCTCTGGAGGGGTCCAAACCTGCTGTTCCAGGATGTTTGCCAGTCTTCTCTGGAGCATGGGACAATATTGTACTGGATGATCGTTCATTCTGATTACACTTCTGCTTCAGGAAGTATGGTGGGGTTTTTTTCTGCAATGTTTGGGAACAAAGCAGCTCTGGGTATTGGTCTCTGCCCATCAGAAATCAGTGTTGTGATATAATTACATTTGCAAAACAGATGGATCATCATCGAGCACGTGGCTGAAGCTCCTGTTGCAAAGAGAGGTGACAGATCTGAGGTCTGGAAGGGAGGTGGGGTGGGGCTGAGAGCTCCTCTCTGTTCCCAGATAAGAGCCATCTAGTTTGTGTCTCTGATGTTTTTGCAAGGAGGTTGGCAGGGAGATAAATGAAGAGGCTTGAGGAAGGGAATTCATATTTATTAATCACCTGCTGTGTGCTGGGTTCTTTCCATACCTATCTCATCATTTACAATAGACCTGAGAAGTAGGTTCTAATTATCCCCACTTTACAGGTGAGAAAACTGAGGCTCAAGAAAATTAAATTAGGGGCCTATGGAGACTCAGCTGCTGTGCTCATCGTTAGTGTTGCCCATCAAATACTTCCAGTTCTCCTCCCAAGAAACATGAACATTTCTCTGGTCTTTGTACTTCCCAGTGTGTGATTTCTCTTGCCTGACCTTTGACTATGAGTGGAAGCATGTGACTTCTTCAGGACAGTGAAATGTGAGCAGAAATGAAGTGTATCTCTTCTGTGCGGCAGCTTTAAGTGCTAATACATAAATTGCCATGTGCTCTCCCCACCCCCACCATGGTGAGGGGCAGTGTTCCAGGTAGAGACTGCTCTGGGTCTGGGCAGTGAGGATGCCATGGAGCAGAACCCCCAGCCAATGTACGAGAGCCATGAGCCATGAGCCATGAGCGAGAAATCAAACTTTCTTTTCAGCCACTGAAATTGTTAAGGTTTGTTTGGTGCATAACCTTGTCTGTTTGACCACTTAATAGCCTAGCTTCAAAGTTTAAGCTCTTACCTCTATCCCACATGGCACCAAAGCATGGAGATCTGTGTAGAGAGTTAGGCATTCAGGTGTTTTGCCCATGCTTCTTGATTCAACTGGGTCTGTGAAGGCCATAGGGTGATATGGCCCTTGTTTTGTTTCATAAGGATTGTTTCTGTCTCTCTAAAGAGAGTGCAAAGATGGGGGCTCAGCCCCTCTGTCCAGACCCCTCATGGAACGCAGGGCTGCTCACATCATAGATGCTGCTGAAATACTTCTGGCAGGAGTTATTGGAACAGATTGAAATGGTTAAGAAGACACTGCAGTGATGAAATGGAATGAATTGGGACACAGGGGCTTGAAATGGAGGAGCTCGACTTGCAGTGGAATGGGATGACATGGATGTAGATTAGGACAGAGTGGATTGAGCTGGGATAGAATAGAATGAGTTGGAATTTGAATGGGCTGGAAGGGCTGAGAAGGGAATAGCTTGGCATGGAATTTGGCGAGTCATATGGAGTGAATCCGACGGAATGGAATGAATTGGATGGAACAGAATTAGTCATTGGCATAGAATGGGATGCACAGAGTTCTTTTCGTCTAGTTTCCTATCCACACCCCACCCCTAACCCCTGCTGGCGGACTATTTTTGTTCCTGTAAGTAGTCAACATACTGTTGAGAAAATGCAATTGTTAAAAAGATGAGGGAAATAATTCTGGCTGCTTCAGGGATGGCTTCTGACCTTTAATAGTATCCATGTGTGCACGTGTGCACGTGTACACACACACACATGTGCATGCACACACACACACAGTGGGGTAGAGGACGACCCTAGTTGGGTACCCAGACCACAGCCTTTGAAAGAACTAACAATTACTGGGTCCTGGGAATATATCGCTGGGTCAGGGGGCATTTGGCCAATTTCATTTGGGGGAAATACATCTTACTTTCTCATTGGCTTCTCAGCCTGTTCCCCACTTCTCCTCTCTCCCTGCCCCTGTTCTGTGTTCCCTGTATAGTAACAAGAGGCTTTCTCGTGCTTTTTCCTTCCATTTCCCAGAATGAGGGAATGTGCTTGGAAACAGTTGCCGAGGGAGCAATCTTGTTTTTGAAAAAGAAACTGTAAAAAAATGTGTTTGCGGGGTTGCCAAAGTGGAGTGAGCCTTATTTAAGTGAGTGGGGTGGTAGAAATGTGTTTACACAGCAAGAAAACGCAGGCTGGGTGTCTGCTGTTTCTTTAGTGGATGGTATTTTGAAAGGACTTTATGATCTATGTTTTAATTCATTGTTACTCCTTCCAGCCCAGGAAAGTGTGCCTTCCTGGCGTTATTCATATAGCTTGAGTTAAGCAGCAGAAAACTGACAGCCAGCCTGAACCTGTGCTTACCCGGGAGAAATCTGTGTATGTGCAGCTCAGACAGAGCCGTGCACACATGCACATGCATAACTGGGTGCCTCTATATCCACTGAGAGAATTAAATGTGATGTTCCTTGCAACGTGCTTAAGAGAGAGCCTGTCACATAGTGAGTTCAAATTAGCGTTAGCCCCATTAACTGTGTGCACATGGGCGTATGCACCCAATCCTGCAGACATTCACTGATAGGTCCGATTGTATACAGTGTGAAATTACGTCCTTGCACAGCTGTGCACACCAAAAGCTGGACACACCTGTGGAATTCTGTTTATACACAGCACCCTATGCACACCTCTGTCTGTGCTTATGAACAACCAGATGTGCACATGACCACACTGTGTGCTTCCTCAAAACATGAAGTCATGAAAGAACTGAACACTTATGGAGTGTTGTTGTTTTTTTTTTTTAATACAACAGATATATTGAAGCGATTTGCAAGTTTCCTTTGGAAGCTTGGCTCAGGGCTTTTCAAGCCTACATCAGAGGATCCCATTTAGAGACACGTTTCTATATTCTACTCTTTCTTGGTTCCAAATGGCTCTTTCCTCTCCATCTCCTTGCTACTGTCTGAATCCTCATCTTAGGTTCTTGTTCGTTCATTCATTCATTCATTCATTCCACTAACACTTTCTATGCCTATTGTAAGGCTAAACATGGTTCTGGGTGCAGGGCTACAAGACAGATATATGTCTCCTTACTCAGAGACTCTCTTCTATCCTGGCACCAAGTAAATAGTTTGCTAATATGTGTGAAACAGTTAACAGTCACAGAGCTCTATTGCATCCATTATAATACTTGATTAGCACAATACTGAAGGTCTCTGATTTTGGAGCTGGAATACCTGGGTTCAGATCCCAGCTGTCCCAATTACTTGCTGTAATTAGACAAGTCACTTAACATTTCTGTGCCCCACTTTCTCATCAGGGAAGCAGAGGTCACAAAAGTATCCACATTTTGGTGAAGATTGAAAGAATTCATATAGGAAAAGCCCTTAAAACAGTGTGTGGCTCATTTACAGTGCTATAGATTGTTGCTAAAATTCCTACTGCTGATTCTCTCAGACAGACCTGTGCAGGGAGTAGCGTTATCCCGATTTTGCACATATGAAAACGGGATCAGAGCAGTTCAGTGTTACTCCTGGATGACTGTTGCTGCCTCTCAGCTGTCCTCCCTGTCTGCTCCCAGGACGGAGACCATCCTCCACCCCCCAGACAATCACTCATTCCCTCTCCAGTTTCCCAGGAACTGGCGGTGATCACAGATTTGAACCTTGTTCTAAAAAGAGAGCCGCCACCTCTCTGTTTGTCTGAGAAGCTCCTGCTTCTTTCTATTCATGTTCAGGGTCTCATTCCCTCTAAGGTGGGCTCCTCAGTTAGTTCAAAACAAGAGTTTTATGTCGGGAAGTGGTGGTGGAGAGTGCTGAGGCAGAAGGTGAGTTGTGGTACATTAGAGAGAACCAGGAGCTTGCAGCCCAAACCTGGCTTCCAGTTACTTCCAGTCTGGGTGGTTACCTCTCCTCTCTATACCTCGTCTGTGAAATGGGATCAGAGTTTTTCCAGTGTCCCCCTCAGAGCAGTGTGGGAATACTGGAGGCAGCACGGGCTCTGCCTTTAGACTGACCCGCGTCCAAATCCCTGATGACCTTGCTTGTCATCTCCAAGGCTGAATCGGCTTGAATTCTTTTTTTATTTTTTAAATTTATTTATTTTTGCTGTGTTGGGTCTTCGTTTCTGTGACAGGGCTTTCTGTAGTTGTGGCAAGCGGGGGCCACTCTTCATCGCGGTGCTCGGGCCTCTCACTATGGCGGCCTCTCTTGTTGCGGAGCACAGGCTCCAGACGCGCATGCTCAGTAGCTGTGGCTCACGGGCCTAGTTGCTCCGCAGCATGTGGGATCTTCCCGGACCAGGGCTCGAACCCGTGTCCCCTGCATTAGCAGGCAGATTCTCAACCACTGCGCCACCAGGGAAGCCCCGGCCTGAATTCTTAGTTGCAAACAAAAGGACCCAACTCTGAATGATTCTAGCAGGAAACAGATTTGTTGAAGGGGTATTAGGGCGCTCATAGAATTTCCAGGGTATCTGAGAAACTAGCTTATAAAACAAGCAGAGACCAAGAGAGGCACACTAGCCAGAACTATCATCAGAACCCAGCCACAGCTGTCCTGTGAGGACCGTGTATTGCCCCAGAGGATACTGGATATTGCCGTGGTGTTTCTGCTCCGAATTCAAAGTCTATGGCTGATGCATCTGATTGGCCAAGGCTAGGTCATGTGCTCTTGCCTGGGCAGCAAGAGAGGCTGGGAAAGAAAGTATCTGGTCTTTTCAACTTCTGGGAGGTAGATTCCATCTCTTTCCAAGACTCCTAAGATGGAGACCTCCCCAAATACCCCTAAGCATAGGAAGAGGTGATTAAGATTGTTGAAACGACAACAACAAACTCAACTAAACTAGCACTGTCAACTACGATATTGATTCCTCCTCTGTAAAATTGGGAAAACAAGACCCATCTCTAAGAATTGTTGTGAAAGTTACCTGTTAGCCCTCGTGTAGTGCTTAGGCATGAAACCTAGCACGTTATATGCCCTCAACAAATGCTTCTTTCCTGTCCCTGTTTCTAGAAAGTATTCAGGGCCTGGGTTTCAGGGGTGGTTCCCAGAAGGCTGCCCCTTCCTAGCTGTGTAAGCGGTAGAGGCCGCCCTGGTTACGATGCTGATCTGTCTCCAGACCCACAGTGGTTCATGGAAGTTCCTGAGAATGACTCTTCTTGAGACAGGAGGGAAGGGGGCCTGCTACTGTCCAGTTCTGGGAAGAAACTGAGGATTGGCCAGGGTCTTGTTCCCTTGCCTAGGATGAGTTAAATTTCACTCAGGAGATTGACAGAAATGGAAATGAGTGACGCTTGCTTCATTCATCAGAGCATATGCTTTCCTTTTGATAAATATTGGCTATGTTTGTATGCTGTCAAAGCATTTCCTGCATCTGAAACCTATAGGTGGTCTCCCTTGGGAGGAGAATAGAGGCTCATGGAGATGTCGGATCATCCACCCATTCTCCAAGGCCCAGATTCAAGTCTGTCCCCTGGGTGAAGCTTGCTAATACCATTCATCCCCCAAATCGCTCTCCCTCTGTGAGCGCTCCTTATAGCTCACGTTTCTTCCCCTTCTTTCTCTCTCTTGTTCTTCTTTCCACCCTATTCACTGAGGGCCACTGTGTTCCAGGCACAGGAGACAAAGTGGATGATAAGACAAACAAGCTGTCGACTCTCAGAAATTTCATTCTAGTGGGGAAGGGAGAAAATTAACAAGTAAAGAAATAAAATAATTTCAGATAATGGTGGGTGAGGGCTAGGAAGACTCAAACGGTGACATCAGGGGAGGTTGGGAAACTTGATGCGTGGATGTTAGTGAGGTCCCTTCTAAGGAAGACTGAGCCCTGTGAAGACCCAGGGGAGAGAGTTCCTGGTAGAGGGAACCGAGGTTCACAGGCCCTGAGGTCAGTGTGAACTGATGTGTTCCAGGCACAGAGAGAGAGTTAACATGGCTAGCGAACAGTGAGGGAAGGAGAGAGTGGTGTATAGGAGTTAGCTAATAGTGTTTTGTGCGTTGGCTTATTAAGTTGGGTTTTCGGCAGTCAAGCCTGTGTTTTCTACTTCTTGATGTCTGCCTGTTATTAATTTGGCTTAGAGGGTGCTGTTCGCTGAAGAGGTGCTTAAGTTGACACCTGTTGATTGACAGTAGTTCCTCCCCTAGCTGTATTTTATGCTGCATAGGTGGTCCTGGTCCCTTCAAGTTGTCATTTCCATGAAAGAGTGCAGCCCAAAGCAGAAGGACATGAAGTCCTACATGGCTCACGTGAGGGCACATCTAATGAAAGTTGGGTCATATTTTGCCAACATAGTCAAATCAGGAGGCCCAAACCCAAGCATGGGATATGAGAACCAAAATCTGATGAGGAAATTCTAGTATGTGCTCTTTGGGGACCGTTTTTATACCTTCTTGGGCTCAGTTGAAAGATATGGCCCTCTGAACCTAACACTTAGCAAGCTCCTTGTCATATATGTACATAAATCTATGAGAATACTTCTGCTGAGAACATTCTGACAGGAGAGAAATGATGATGTCTCCCCAAAGCCTTCTAATTCCTCTGCCTCTGGCTGAGAAAAAGTAGGTGAAAAAGTAGTACTCTCGGGCTTCCCTGGTGGCTCAGTGGTTGAGAGTCTGCCTGCCAATGTAGGGGACACGGGTTCGTGCCCCGGTCTGGGAGGATCCCACATGCCGCGGAGCAGCTGGGCCTGTGAGCCATGGCCGCTGAGCCTGCGCGTCCGGAGCCTGTGCTCCTCAACGGGAGAGGCCACAACAGTGAGAGTCCCGCGTATCACAAAAAAAAAAAAAAAAAAAAAAAAAAGTAGTACTCTCCTTTTCAGACTGGGTGGCTTCAAGGCAACAAGTAAATTCTCAGCCTCGGGGTAGATAACAGTGTTGAAATGGCCCTGTTTCTCTCCCTAGTCCCATTTCCCATGGCAAGAGAAGTTGAAAAGTTGGCACTCGAGCCAAAGCTTTATAAATAATTTGCTGGAAAAGGCAAACGCTGATGAGAGCCAAAGGCATACATATTTCAAAGGAGCCGTAGAAATTCTCAGAGTTCTCGGTCCTGGCTGGTTCCAGGAAGTAGTGATTAGAGAGAATTATAGAGTGTGGGGAGCTCCAGGCTGTCCATGGCTTTTGGAGATGTCTGTGGAAAAGCAGAACCTCCCATGATGGTCAAAAATCAAGGGAGGATGGGCCTCTGCTACTTTGGTGGGTCACTCTTTGTCACATCACTGAGAATGTCTTTCCCTTCTGCCCAGGCCTTTTTGTCATCAGGATCAGCTGTCCACATCAGATCTGGACCCTAACACCCTCACAATGCTGTGTCTTTCTTCTAAACAAATTCTCTTCACCTATCTGGCAACATTTTTTTTCTGACCAGGTTCTGAACCAGTTAATCAATCTCTTTCATTTTGGTCTTGATTTTTGGCAATTTCCCCACCTCAACCTTGACCATCCCCCTACAGCTAAGATGCCGTGTCCACACAGACTCAAAGGTATTCTTCTGTCCATCCATCATGAGTCTCCTATGCTGGCCCAGACCCAAGTCTAGGACCCAGGCAGTGATGAGCCCATCTTCCTTGTCTCTGCATTCTACGTCTTCTGACTCCTGTATCTACCAGCCTCCTTTATAGGCATTGGATCCTTTGGGTACCCATGACATGCAAGATAAAGTTATGGTGGGCCAGGGTTGGAGAGTCTGGATGATGCTACCCTACTAGAAAAACCCATTTCTTGTTATTTTTCCCTACCTAGAAATGTGCTAGAAATGGGGAGTTTCTAATGATTTGCTTCCTTGGAGCCTTTATACTGGGGGAGGGGAAAATGTGATGGCAGAGGTGGACCTCAGCTGTGGCTGTCAGTAGAAGATGAATTGGCCCATATGTCCCCCAGTATTCTCAAGTAGGTAATATAAGGTTTAGCAAAAGTAGTCAGAAGGGTGGGTGTTTGGAAGGAGGTGGGAGAGAGCTTTTCCTTGGTGACAGGGAGTATGCATATCAGTCTCGGGTTCTTTGGAGGCCTAGTTGGTATAAGAGAATAAGGAAAATAAGTATGAGTTTTTTAAGATTTATGAGTTAGTGTAGAATGGTGTAATTCTTTTTGGGAAACTGGAACAGGGGATATTTGTTTGGATATAAGAGTCATTAAGAAACAAATTAAACAAGCCTGTCAGGTGATTCTAATAGGACTGTCAAGGAAAAACACTGAGAGGTACAGACGCTGTTTTTTGTACCTTGCATTAGCATCAATCACTGTGTTGGGTGTAGAGTACATCTTTAATACATGGGGCTGATTGCTAGAATGATAAACAAATTCCATTAAAATAAATTCAAGGCTTGACCCAATTGTTTTTCTGTGATAGAATTGGAGTATAGCAAACGGACGTGGAAATAAGTAGGACACTCCTGGGCCTTGACAGTGTATTACACACAGGATTTTGTTGTGATGCCACTTGACGTAGTAGGTGGCTGTTATCATATGGGTATATGATCATTGTCATGAGAGAAGATGGGAGAGAATCTCAACAAAGTAGATGTCAGAACACTAGAAAAAGACTTCAATAGCGAGTACCTTCACAAGGAAAGCAAGTTAAGTTAGTCATTTACATGACAAAATCCTGATATAAGAAGAAGAGGAAGTGGTTTTGAGCACATCCTATTTTATCACCTGGAGTAGCTATCCTATCTGTCAAAAGATGACTCTTTTCAATCATCAGTCTTAAGGTGAATGTTTTATTTACAATGTTTATTTGCCAGAATGAGAGACAGAGAGAGAAAGAAATTCTAAGTCAGCCCACATTCTTTTCTTTTTCTTAAAGACCATAAGTCACTTAGCTTACCTGAGCCTCAGTTTCCTTGTCTGTAAAGGAAGCTAATAAACTTCTAGGGTCATAGTAAGGATGACATGAAACAATGTGTTTGGAAACACCTACCTGGAACAGGTCTTGGGGAGAAGGGGCAATAAGTCCCAAAGGTCATTTAAGGGAGGAGAGAGGCATGGTCTTCATTTGACCTTGGGAAAATTATTTAACATTTCTAAGCCAACATTATTCTACTTTTTAGAGTTGCTTTGGTGGTTACAGATCTTTTGAATTTCTGTATGAATTTTAGAATCAGCATGTCACTTCTATTAAAAAAAAACCTGGGCCTCCCTGGTGGCGCAGTGGTTGAGAGTCCGCCTGCCAATGCAGGGGATACGGGTTCGTGCCCCGGTCTGGGAGGATCCCATGTGCCGCGGAGCGGCTGGGCCCGTGAGCCATGGCCGCTGGGCCTGCGCGTCCGGAGCCTGTGCTCCACAACGGGAGAGGCCACAACAGTGAGAGGCCCGCATACCGCAAAAAAAAAAAAAAAAAAAAAAAAAAAAAAAAAAAAAAAACCTGCTTGGATTTTGATTGGTATTGCACTGAATTTATTTATTAATTTGGGAAGAATTGATATTTTAACAACACCAAGTCTTCTAAACCACGAACACAGTGTCTTATTCCTTTAGGTCTTTAAAAATTTCTCTCAGTAAGGTTTTATAGTTTTCAGTATATAGGACTTGCATCTCTTTTGTCAGATTTATCTCTAAATATTTAATATTTTTATGTTATCACATATGATTTTTTTTTTTTTTTTTTGCGGTATGCGGACCTCTCACTGTTATGGCCTCTCCCGTTGCGGAGCACAGGCTCTGGATGCGCAGGCTCAGCGGCCATGGCTCACGGGCCCAGCCGCTCTGCGGCATGTGGGATCTTCCCGGACCAGGGCATGAACCCATGTCCCCTGCATCAGCAGGCGGACTCTCAACCACTGCGCCACCAGGGAAGCCCCACATATGCTATTTTTATTCACATTCAATTTCTAGTAGTCCATTACTATTCTATAGAAATACAATTGAGTTTTGTATATTGATCTTGTATTCTGCAACCTTGCTGAAATCATTTATTAATTGTAATAGGTTTATTTTATTTATTATTTTGTAGATTCCAAAGAAAAGGAATTCTGAAAATAAAGACAATTTCTGATATGGATTCCTTTTCTTGCTTTATTGTGCTTACTAGAACTTCCAATAAAATATTGAATAAAAATCGTGAAAGAGGATATTCTTGCCTTGTTTCTGAACTTAGGGGAAGCTATTGGGTGTCTTACCATTAAGTATGATGCCCATTATCAATTTGAAGAATTCTCCTCTATTCCTAGTTTGCTGAAAGTGTTTATCCGTAATAGGTGTTAATTTTAGCAAATGATTTTTCTGCATCCATTGAAATGATCATATGACTGTTAATATTATGAATTACATTGATTGATTTTCAGAGTGTAAACTAACCTTGGTTTCCTGGGACCATTGGCACTTGGTCACAATGTGTTATGTGGAAAATTTTATTAGGAAAGTTTCTATTACATCCCCTGTCCCATTCGATGGATGGGGAAACTGAGGCTGGGGTGGGTTAAGTAAGATTCCTCTGCTGTGAGTGGAAAAGGCACTTAACAGTGTCTTTCCTCTCTGTCTTCAGGAGGTTCACAGCTTCCCACACACCATCCTTTCCTGCAATAGACAGCAGAGCGGACACCCTGTCATGTGCTGATCAGCAAGCAAAGTTCTTTCTGCTGTGAATTTATTAAGGTTAATTTATTAGGCTGGTTGGAGGATTTATTGAGCACTTAAAAATGTTAACGGACACAGTTCCCAATAAATCACGTCAACAGATCTTTATAAAAACAGTGGGGAGGTTTTAAATCAGCCCCGAGAAGTAACACTGGCCCCACAAGGTGGGCTCAGTAAAGCCTTTAAGAAAATGGCAGATGTTATCAGCTGCTCAGTGTCTGGAGGCTGTGATTCTCCAGTCACAAAATTCTCAATGGGAAGTCTTTCTCAGAATAATAGCTATTATTTGTTAATGCCTATTCTTTGCAGGAGATTGTGCTTGGGACTTTATATATGCTCTCTTCGATCCTGCAAATGTCAGTTGTATTATCTCCCATTTCATAGATGAGATAATCCAGGTCCTAAGAAGCAAAGGGACTTGCCTAAGATTGTGGTTTTTCACCCAGTTCTTCTTTTAACTGCCAGTTATATCAGACCACTAACAGTCCTCACAATTATATGTTACACCTTCATGCTTCTGGGCTTTTGCTGGAGCACCTTCTCACTCCCTCTTCACATCTCAGCTCTTTTGATAAAACAGATCTGGTCATGGGACTCCCCTGCTTACCAGACTTAGAATACCTACTTTACTTGAGGATCAAGTGCACACTTCTTGGCATGGCTGCCTGGGCAAGTTTGGAGAGGTGTTTCACAGCCACTTCTAATAAAAGTCCTCTCCCCATCACCCTGTACTCTCTCTTTTCCTGCTTCGCCTTACTCCATGGCATCACTATTACCTGACACTACATTTTTCTATTGTATTGTCTTTCATCCTCACTAGAATGTCACCACATGAAGGCAGGTGTTTTTGTCTGTTTACTGCCGTGTCAATGGTACCTACCCCCCAAATTTTGCAGAGATGCTGTCAAAATGAGGGCAAAGGAAAGGTCATTGGATATGATCCAACGTGAGCCACCAATGACCTTCACAAGGTGGTTCTGGGCAAAGAAGCCAGACCATGTTGGAGGAAGTAGGGACGTTGAGGAAGCAGTAGGTAGAATATCAAGATTTTTTTTTCATTAGGAGAATATGTTTCCATTCTTATTTTACTCCACTTCTTAGCAGCACAGTTGCCCACTCTCTTCTCCTTGGAACAGTCTCCTCCCCTGACTTGGTCTTCTCTCTGTATTTCTGGCCACTCCTTCTCTGTCTCATTTCTTTGATGTTCTGTACTGTTCTCTCTGCTTAGAACATGTCTTCTTGCTCTTCCCATGGTTAATGGCTTCCCATTATTCAGGTCTCAGCTCACATGCCTGTTAAGAACCACATCTTCTATTACAGTTTCTTTATTTGATGCTTTGACATCTTTTGACCTTGCTGAACTCTGGTGGGACTCTCCATCCCAGGGTTAGCCAATGCCTGGAGATAGTAAAGGACTCACCCCAAGAGTGCCTTTCATATGCAGACCAACTAATCCAGAGCGCAGGCCCCCAACCTCCTCCCTCACAGGGTTTTTACACTTTAGGCCACATCTTATTCCTCTACCTTAATCACCCAGGTCTAGGTACTCGACAACTAGGGATGGCTCCTATGTCCCAGAGCCAACCAAAATCATTCAAAGTAACCATTCCTAATCCTGCTTACTGTGCCTCTCCTGTTCCTTCTTTCAGGAACCAAAATAAAGGCTTTGTGCATGCTTTCCCCTTGCTCTTCCCTCTGCCTCCTGACTGGCTCTGGTGCTTCCCCATGTGACGCCTCATGATGTGCTGTGCCCCCTCTTCTTGGGATCTATGAATGTAACAAGCTATCTTTTCAATGGTAAACATTTCTGGATCTCCTGATCGGTTGGCCTTGCCATACCTGAATATGATAAAAGCTACATTTTAAAACAGTGCCATCTCCCTGGAGAGCCCTTTCCCAACCACCTGTAATTCTCAGTCTCAGCAAACTTGTTGGTTTCCCTCATGGAAAATACCCTAGGTTGTAATTATTTAATTTTTGTGTTTATTTGTCTATTTATTCTCTTTCTTGAGGGTGTATTAATCAAAGAACCAGAATCAATAGGAGATGTATCTTTAAATCTCTATCTTTCTATTTCTATCTCTATCTCTATCCCTATCTTTCTATCTCTCTCCCTATCTCTATTTTCCTGTAACTGGAGGTTCCAGTTCAAAAGCTGGCAGACTCGAGACCCAAGAAGAGTTGATTTTTCTGTTTGAGTCTGAATGCAGGAAAATACTAATGTCCCAGCTCACACAGTCAGGTAGGGAAGATCCCTCTTACTCAGCCTTTTGTTCTATTCAGGTCTTCAGTTGATTAGATGAGGACCACCTACATCTGGGAGGGTGATCAACTTTACTCAGTCTACTGACTCAAATGTTCTCATCCAGAAACACCCTCAGAGATGCCCAGAATAATGTTTGACCAAAAATCTAGGCATCCTGTGGCCCAGTCAAGTTGACACGTAGAATTAACCACTGTAGAGAGATAGGATCACGTCTGCCTTGATTGCCATTGTATCTCTGGATACGGGAGATGCTTAGTAAAGTCTGTTGACTGAATGAAGAATAGAGGCTTATGATTATTCTTTGAGAGGGTAGTCTAGTTAGGTGAGGCTAGGCTATGCATCAGTGATTGAAAAAAACCTAGAAACTCAGTAGCTTAATACAATAAACCTTTATGTCTTATTAACACAAACTCAGCTGTGTATTAGCAGCACACCTCCATCTTGTAGCAGTACCCTCCAAACATATGGCCTCCAGAATTGCCACAGCAGTGGCCAGGAAGTGGAGTACATCACTTCTGCCAGTGCTCCATTGACCAACATTTAATCACATGGTCCAAGTCTACCCACCAAGAAGGCTGGTAAATGTAGTCTTCCTGTGTGCCCTGATGAACTGCAAATCATTGTCTCTCCATCCTACACCATGAGAAAGAGGAGGGAGCCTTGGAAGAGAGCTGGCCAGGGAGCAGTGAGAGCTTAGGAGCAGCCAGACATCTTGGATTCGCTCTAGATCTCATCAGCATCTAGTTTCTTATTTTTCCAGCATCCTCTGAGAGGCTCGGCACCCAGGATATGAAGTTAGAAGGGCATGATTCACATCCACTTCTGTCATTGACCAGCTTTGTGGCTTTAGGCAAGTCACTTTACCTGTCTGAGCCCCAGGTTCCTTATTGGTAAGAGTGGGCATCCATCCATACCTGCCTCTTAGAGTTGACATGAGAATTGGAGATAATGCATCATTGTGCCTGACACGAACACTTTTCTCTATGAGTGATTGCCATCATTAGAGCTGTCGTTTTTATCACCTTGGTAATCATTGTGAAACCTACTGAGGCATAGACCCTACCTGGCAAAGCGGAAGCAGCTTCCAGCTTTTGGATTTCCAACTCCTCTTATGTGGCGACCCCATGGAAGCCCTCATGCCTGTTTCTGGGAAAAGAAAAACATCCTGCCCTGGTTTTGGCCATTTCCTCTGTCTTACAGTTGCCATGTGATCCTCCCCGCTCCCAACTCTAGTCAGAAGGTCAACGGTAGTGCAGCCCTTTTCCAGGGTAATAAGTTGTTAATGTAGACGCAATTAGTGAATAAGCAGTTGATTAGTTCATTATGAAAATACTGGAAACAACACCATTTGCGGTGGCAGAAGCTCCAGGAAGACAGATGTGCCCCCTTTTCATTCTATCAGTTGGGTCAGAGTGCCAGGCAAGTTAACATATTTTACCATACTATTAAGCCTTTTTAACACTGAAAGGCCATTATGTTAGAAAAATTTCCCCCCTCTGGGGTGTTAATTAGAGAGATGGAGCTTTAAAAAATCATAATCGCATTAAATTCCTCTCTTATAGCCATTTTCATAAAGAATCCTTAATGTGCAATGTGGATGGAAAAACGCAATACTGGCTGAAGAATTTATGAAAAACATCAAACAGCTGATCTATCATTTTTAAGGGAAATAAAAAAAATTTTTTGTCAGAATCCTGGCTTTGGATTTCTAAAGCAATTACGAGGCGCCTGGGCCAGAAGTCAGAGAGTGATACAGTTTTTGCAGTACAATCGCTAGCCTCCCCCCCCCCCCAAATTAATGATGACGGATGATCACTCTGGGTGGAAACTTATGCTCTGTGTCCCAGCTCTGAATCACTCTCTCCTCTTGGGGCTTTCCTGGGTTGCCCTGGGTCTCTGGCTGGCATGGCAATCAAGTTCTGAATTGTTACTCATGTGCTTAAAAATATCAGCATTTAAAATATATATTCATTTGTTCATGTATTCATCCCCATGATAAACATCTGTTGAGCCACTCTGCCTGCCATATACTGTGCTAGGAGCAGAGGCTACAGTGGTGCATGGAGCAGTCCCTGAACTTAGATGCTTCCAATGAACGGAGTAGTTATCCATTCATCAGTAAATCACAGACTGACATGAAGTTGCAAAGGGGATAGAGGTCATGGATGAGGGAGGTATGCATTGCGAAGAGTAGCAATAACTGAGGCCATTGATATTGTCAGGGAGGTTCAGGAAAGCCTCCCCCTGAAGCTGACAAGAAGGAAGGAAAGGGGTTAGGTAGGTAGGGTGGAGTGCATGAATGGGGTGTTTCAGGCAGAAGAAACAGTATCTGCAAAGCTCTTGCCCAGAGAGAGAAAGAACAGAGGACAAGGACGTTTGGGAAACTGAAAGGAGGCAGGTGGCTGAAAGTATGAGCGAGGTGGCAGAGGTAGGAAGGTGGCAGGGACTGTGTGGGGTCTGTTAAGGACCGTTGTCTTTATCCTAAGAGAATGGAAACCCACTGGAGCATTTTAGGAGGTGACGTGATCACGTTTACAAATACGTGTACGCACAGACGTGTATACCTATGATACAGATGCACATTAACTATGTGATACTGATTGAATTGCTTTCTCTCTCTGATCCTTTCCACATGTATTAAGTGATGCTGATAAGAGGACTTACCTCTAGTTTTACAGTAGCCATTATATGAAATAATCCAAGAGTCAATCTTCTCCCAGCATTTGGTTTGCTGAATATAAGAAACCTTCCTCGTTCCTTCCGTCCATCCATCCTTACTTTCTTTTTTCCTTCCTTTCCTCCTTCTGTCTTTCTCTTTCCCTCCCTCTCCCTCCATTCTTTCTCTCTTCTGTGTTTATCAAGCTAGTATCCCCAGTGAGAAAAAACCCAGCTGACCAAAGAATACATTTTTTATCTACAATTTTAAATTGAATTATAGTTGATTTACAGTGTTTCAGGTGTACAGCAAAGTGATTCAGTTATACATACACATATGTGTGTGTATGTATATATATATATATATTCTTTTTCAGATTATTTTCCATTATAGGTTATTATAAGATATTGAGTGTATTTCCCTGTGCTATATGGTAGGACCTTGTTTATCTATTTTATATATAGTAGTGTGTATTTGTTAATCCGAAATTCCAAATTTATCCCTCCCTCACCCCTTTCCCCTTTGGTAACCATAAATTTGTTTTCTATGTCTGTGAGTCTGTTACTATTTTGTAAATAAGTTCATTTGTATCATTTTTAAAGATTCCACATATAAGTGATAGCATATGATGTTTGTCTTTCTCTGTCTGATTTACTTCACTTAGTATGATTGGTGCAGCTACTGTGGAAAACAGTATGGAGGTTCCTTAAAAAACTAAAAATAGAGGTACCTTATGATCCAGCAATGCCACTCCTGGACACATATCTGGAAAAGACAAAAACTCTAATTTGAAAAGATACATGCACCCCAGTGTTCATAGCAGCACTATTTACAATAGCTAAGACATGGAAGCAACCTAAATGTCCATCAAGAGATGAATGGAAGGGCTTCCCTGCTGGCGCAGTGGTTGAGAGTCCGCCTGCCGATGCAGGGGACACGGGTTCGTGCCCCGGTCTGGGAAGATCCCACATGCCGCGAAGCGGCTGGACCCGTGAGCCATGGCCGCTGAGCCTGGGCATCCAGAGCCTGTGCTCCACAACGGGAGAGGCCGCAACAACAGTGAGAAGCCCACATACCGCAAAAAAAAAAAAAAAAAAAGAGAGAGAGAGAGATGAATGGAAAAAGAAGATGTAATATGTGTGTGTGTGTGTGTGTGTGTGTGTGTGTATATATATATAATACAAACACACACACAATGGAATATTACTCAGCCATAAAAAAGAATGAAATAATGCCATTTGCAGCAACATGGGTGGACCTAGAGATTATCATACTAAGTGAAGAATGCATTTTAATTTTTTTAACTTTTAGAACTCAAGACTATTAAAAAAAAAACAAAACAAGAAAGCTAGTGACTTTGCTTATTGCTCTTATTAAATCAGTTGGTTATCAAATTGATCAATCAATGAGTATGAAATGGGCACTAACTTTATGCTCGGTTCGGCAGAGAGGGCCAAGGAATGGGAAGGTTTTCCTTATTATAACACCTGTGCATCTTTATGGCAGGAAGGGCTTAAGCAGTCCTTACTTAAACAAGCAGGTGGGGTTAGGAATGGAAGGCTGCACAGAAACCAGGTAACTGGCTGATTGCTCCTTCTCTGGGGAATTTGTTTTTGAGTCCAGTCCTTAGTCAAGGCATCAAATCAACATGCAGAGTCTCTTTAAAGATGCACAATCCTCTTGATCATGGTTTGGACTATTCTCTCTTCTTGTGGCACCATCCATGGCTCCTCAGTTCCTTTTTTGTGAAATAATAATGAAAACACCATTTCACCATCACCTTCCTGCTGGCAAGAACAGCAATCATTCAGCCTGCCAGCGACAATTTGAACCTGTTTATGCCTGTCTGTTTAGGCTCATTGAAAAGCGTTAAAAACAATCATATGACTTAATCACGATTCACTTATCCTGATGATTTTTTTTTTTTTGGAAATAATCTTGATGTAAATTCCTGATGGGCCATGAGAGAGGAGGCAGGATCTTAATGAACTGGTGATGAAGTGGAAATATTTTGAAGTGCCGAATAATGTATTTTGCTTGTCACCTAATTACTTATCTGCCACCTAATAACACATCTCATAACATCTTACTTGTTGATCTATTCATCTGGCAATAAAAATTCTTCCTTGTGATTGCCGTGTGCTTCCAAGTAAAGACCAGTGCATTAGGAGCTCAACATATAATGATGCTTTAATGACCTGATAATGTCTCTTTTATGGAATGGAGAAAGGGCTTTCTTGTTTTGCTGAAAATTCATTTTCTTCACCAAGTGAATATTGTTTGAAAGGGAACTGTTTTCAGTCAAAAGAGATGAACACACACACACAAACACACACACACACACACACACACACACACACTCACCAATCCAGAAACAAAGGGTTGTTAAGTTCCAACTAGCAGCAACATTTTTTTGTTACTTTTATTTTAACAAGGTAATATAAACACACAGTAGTATTGAATGCATCCCAGAAAGACAAAATATCTTGTATCCTTGACAATTTATTTTGGAAACTACCATGTGCAAATAGCATGTGTGTGCATGTGTGTGTATGCACACACACCCCCTCCCCACATATGCATTTTCATAAGAATAGATTCAATTTTATTGTATGCTTACCATATTCTAGGTACTGCATCATAGGAATATTTATATTCCTATACAAGAAGGCCATCATTTCTGCCCGGGGGTGATTTTGCTCTCCTGTCCCTGTCCCCATCCCCACCCCCAACCCCACAGGTATTTGGTAATGTCTAGAGACATTTTTGGTTATCACAACTTGGCGGAGGGTGCTACTCCTGGCATCTAGTGGGTAGAGGCCACAAAGGCTGCTAAACATCCTACAGTGCACAGGACAGGCCCCCACAGTAAAGGATGATCCAGCCCGAGATGTCAACTGCGCCAAGATTAAGAAACTGTGGCCTATTAGAAGAGATAAATGAAAAAATCCAGCAATGATGATAGCTCTGATAAGTGGACTCTATGCCAGAGGAAGTTTAGAAGGCTGTCAGGGCAAAGGAAGTAAGGTACCTAACCCAGCTTAGGAGTTCAGGGAAGACTTCCTGGAGGAGGTGATGGCTGTACTGAGTCTTAAAGGGTGAGAAGACATTAAGTAGAAAAATGAATGGGAAAAATGTTCTGGGAAACAAAAAGAAGAGTCATGACAAAGCCTTAAATGTGTCATATCACCTTGCTGGGCCTCAGTTGCCCACCCATCCACCCCCCACTATAAAATGATGTGTTGCACTAGATGATTTCTGAAGTCCTTTCTAATTCCATGTTTATTACTCTATGCCTCCAGCTTGCATCCATTTGTATAATACAGTATTCGATTTTTGGTTGCTTTTGTTTTGTTTTCATGATAGGGCCTTCTCATATAACAACTTCCAGCATCCTGTTTATTTACCCAACAAATGACTTTCCTCTGGGCCCAGCCTCGTGCTGAGTTCTGAGAACACAGATATTCCTCCTCCTCATGCAGCTGAAAATCTGGCCCCCAGATCCGCTCATGGAAGCTCCCCTCGATCGTTGTAATGACCCTTGAGCATCTCCTGGGAGCCGAATGACTGTGAGCTCATTGGTTTGGTGCCTTTATCTCTTCTCTGAGTGATGGTCCTAGGAGAGATGGCAGTGGCCTGTATAGGACAGGGAACGTGGAAATAGAGCTGGAGTCAGGGATGGGAACCCTGAAATTTGAGGAATGTTTATGAGAAAGGATGAGTAGGACTCGGTCACTTATTGGGGCTTGGGGGATGGGACGATGAAGTCCAGGAGGGGCCTGAGGTTTTTTGTTTTTTGTTTTTGTTTTTGTTTTTGCGGTACACGGGCCTCTCACTGTTGTGGCCTCTCCCGTTGCGGAGCACAGGCTCTGGACGCGCAGGCCCAGCGGCCATGGCTCACGGGCCCAGCCGCTCTGCGGCCTGTGGGATCTTCCTGGACCTGGGCACGAACCCGCGTCCCCTGCATCGGCAGGCGGACTCCCAAGCACTGCGCCACCAGGGAAGCCCAGGCCTGAGGTTTTGACTTGAGCAGTGAGTGAAGGGTGTGCCCGTCTCTCAGAAGAGGAGGAGGCAGAGAAGAAGAAGCTGGTTTCATACGAAGATTGTCCTCTGGGTTCCTGGTAATGGGGCTGGGCCAGGGGGCGCTGTGGGAACGTGAGGGGTCCAAAGGGGCCAAGCAGATTCCTTTACCGTCTCTAGATGGAGGCAGCTCTGGGACAGGGAAAGGAAGACTCCTTCTGTGGGGAAGAAGCCAGGTTACACCCCCACCACCACTCATTTCCTGAGCATTTGGCACAGACCCAGGCCAGGACACTAGAGAAATCTATGACTGTCTTCGTCCGCAGCATATGGGGCACCAAAAGGGACTTGGATTTGAGTGAAGGAATCTGAGCTGGAGTCTCAAGTCTGTCTGTGGGATACGCTCTGGACTTCACTTTTCCCCATTAAAGAGGCAATACTCCCTATGTTCCAGAGATGCTGTAAGGAGTAAATGAGAGAATTGGATGATAAGAGTTCTTTGGAGGCTGGAAGGTTCTGTGATTTGGGTGGGACATGCCCAGTGGCAGGGTTCTGGGGTGGCCATAGACTCAGTCTCATGCCCACCACTGGCCAGGCAGAAGGTGACCCAGGAGAGAGGCAAAGCTGGTTAACAATGATTCTCCAGCTAGTCTTAAAGGGACGCAGGGTTAGTTCCAGTGTTTTCCAGCAGGGGCACTGCACTGTTAGCACCTTGGGTGGGATGCATCCCGGTGTGGGACCCCACACATCGCAGGACAGTTAGCCCCAAGGCAGGCCAGAAGTTTCCTCTTTATCACTGATAATAAAAAAAGAGATCAAGGGCTTCCCTGGTGGCGCAGTGGTTGAGAGTCCGCCTGCCGATGCAGGGGACACGGGTTTGTGCCCCGGTCCGGGAAGATCCCACATGCCGCGGAGCGGCTGGGCCCGTGAGCCATGGCCATTGAGCCTGCGTGTCCAGAGCCTGTGCGCCACAACAGTGAGGGGCCCGCGTAACGCAAAAAAAAAAAAAAAAAAAAAGAGATCAATATGGTTCCAAGGCTGGATGGAGGGGGGTAGGATCACTCTAGTTAGAATGTCACATATAAGGAAACCAACCGAGAGCAACTCATTGGGCTCAAAGTTATAGAGCTATAAAGTGACATAACTGGGATTTAAACTGAGATTAATTTTCTCTCTCTCTGAAAATGTAAATATATATACATAAATATAAGTAAGTATATATGTAAAAATATAAAGTAGTGTATAAATATAATTATAAAATATATACTTTCATATAAATATACTTTATATATTTATATAATAAACATTTATTATCTATAATTTATAAATTATAAATATAAAGTATTATATAAATATTGTGTATTATATATGTACATATATAATATATATTTATTAATTATATAATTATATTTACACTTTATGTTTTTACATATATACATATGAATACTTATGTATATATTATACATAAATACATAAACATATAAGATATAAATATACACACATATATGTGTATATAATATACACTTATATTTACATATATATACTTATTTTTTTTTTTTTGCTTTATAACAAATTTAATCAGTTATACATATACATATGTTCCCATATCCCCTCCCTTTTGCGTCTCCCTCCCACCCTCCCTATCCCACCCCTCCAGGCGGTCACAAAGCACCGAGCTGATCTCCCTGTGCTATGCGGCTGCTTCCCACTAGCTATCTACCTTACGTTTGGTAGTGTATATATGTCCATGCCGCTCTTTCACTTTGTCACAGCTTACCCCTCCCCCTCCCCATATCCTCAAGTCCATTTATATACTTATATTTATAACTTAGCTTAATTCTGTTTTATGTTCTTATTCTGTCTGATGTTAAAAACTTACATATGTCAATTAACATTTCCATACTTAATGTATTTTGGCTTCACCCTGGTCCCCAAGATTGCAGCTAAATTCAGAGTGGGGTGGCATAGTGTTCAGGCATATTTGGGGTACAGATTTGGTCTTTGGTGATTATGTGTCTACAGTGGTTTCTACTGATGGATACATCACTCAGTCTGGTTCTTGGCTGACCTGAAACGTCCATTCTTACATCTGTAGAGGTGTCCATTTTCTTCTTCAATCTCTGGTCATATGGTCCATGCTGTGATGCTGCTGTGCCTCTTGGTCCAGACCCTGAGGTCTGTCCAAAGTCCCACAATCTCCCTTCAGAACCCAGATCTTAACCACTACCTTTCTTGTGTCTGGTAGTCTTAACCAGCCAGGGCCAAGTGCTCCTGGGAGACCAGGTCCAGAGCAGCCAGACAGACCCAAGAACATGGACCCACACTGGGGAGTCTGCATTCAGCCCAAGACTTAGCCCCCTCCCACTTACATAAGTAGTGGTGCCAGTTACATCTGTGAGCTGGCTTTTGACTCACCACGATTTTTTTTCACAAGTAAAATATAATTGCAAGCTTATTGTTGTATTATAACCTCACATGGAGGAGTGGGTGGTAGGGTGGGCTGAAGCTTAAGACAGATAATGGCCTTCTAGGGCTTCAGCTCTCAGATCACCCACATCGCTTCTCTTCTTTCTGCTTTTAATCTGTTGTTGAGACAATAACTAAGCCATGATGTTGACTTGGAGTTATTCAGCCATGTGGTTACCCTAAGGCTGGGGAGGACATACGACTCCAATTATAGACTGCTTGCCAGCCTTTAATCTTGGAGGACCCAGGGCTGGGGAGCCTCCTCATTTGCTGACTGGGGAAAGCCTGATTCTCTCTGCATTTCCTTTTCCCTGCTCAGCTTATCAGCTGGGAATATCTCTGATCCAGGGCCAAACTCTCAGATGTGCTTGGGGATCTGAGAATTGGAGAGATCTGTATTTTGTTTCTACCTGTTTCTTTGAGCATCATACAGAACCCCACCTCAGAGAATACACACTAACAGGAGACTCAGTTGCTCTCTTATCTAACTTTTGTCCCTGTAACCCAGAATTCCTCATATCTTCTGGGCCAGAAATAAAATAAAATTCCAGCTTAGCAAATGTTTGTCCATATCAGTGCTGTGTTTTGAAGCTCAAAAATCTGGAATCGGACTCTTTTGTTGTCTGATTCCTTCCTTCAGACTCTCCATCAAGACTCTGGATGCCCTGTGGCCATCTGCCCAATGAAGAAGGGTCACTGTATAAAAAGAAGTGTGGGGTGAGGGGAAACATAGCAGTCAATTCTTCATAATATCCCACAACCTGTGAATTAGGAACAACTAGTGCCCAATACTTTTTCTTTACAAAAACTGGCATAATTTGTGTGTGTGTGTATATATATATATATATATTCATATGATTTTCTTTTTGCCTAAAACTCTGTCTTGCCCACTAAATTATGAGCTCCCAGAAATAGGAACTAGGTCTATTTTTTTCATCGATGCATTCCCAGTTCTTGGGATGATGCATAGAGGTACTTCAAAAATATCTATTGAATGAACGAATGAATGTGATCAGATCTATTCTGAGGTTCTATAGCAAGGAACAGGTACTTGAACTTGAAGAACAAATGCAAGCATATGAAGAGAACTGGGATGTTTTATTCTCATGTTGCTCAGAGCATCTCCTCCACGCATGGGTTAGGTGTAAGTTGAGTCAGGTGTGTCTGTGTGGAGAGAGAAGCATTCTGGAATTCTGGAGAATTGAGTCTCATCCTGGCACTCATCGTGCACATTAACTGAGTGACCATGGCCAAGCCCACCCCCTCTTTAGGTCTTTTGTTTGTTTTTTATGTATAAAACTTTTGAAGGGACTGGGGGAGTCTTCAAGGTACGCAATTCTATCATCTCCTGAGGATGCTCCTGCCTCCCATCTTGGGCCTCCTGCTTTATAAGTTGCTTCCTCCACTCACTCCCCAGGCTTCTGACACAGCAGATGGAGCTGGTGCTCGCCCACGACTGACAGATGAGCCTCATTTACAGCCCTCAACATTTAACCACTTGGCTATTTGACAGAGTCATCTAGCTCTAAGATGCCAGGAGAGTCCTCCCCATCTCCAGCAACGCAGACAGCTTCCCACCCCTATGCTCTGTCTGGGCTAGAGACCTCGGCAACATGGAACAGGGAACCCAGCTTCCAGCCATGGGTCTACAAGGCCTTAGAGAGAAGCCACGTTTGGGCTTAGCAATAGTGCCCAGAAGCAGAAGATACTAATGTGGTGTCCAGACAATATGCTAGCTTGATCTATTTCCAGGTCCAATTTCTCAGCCAACTGGGTATTTTTGCTGCCCTATTCAGTAATATCAGTCATTCTAGAAAGGCCTGATATTGATTATAAGGGGGTCTGAGAATTGAAACAAACCTAATTCCTATCTCATTTGTTGACATTGGAGGCTTTTGAGTGGCCAGATATTTCCATGACAATAACAACAACTCCCTAATATCTATTGAGTGCCACCTATGTGCTAGGCATAAACATCTTTGCAACCCTTATCTTATTTTGCCCTTCCAACACCACTGTAAGACAGATACAATGATTATCACTATTTTATAGCAAGGAAACAGAATCAGAGATGTTAAGAAATTTACTCAATATTGTATTTTTTTTAAAAAAACCTTACTTTCTGTTTAATTCGTTTTGCCAAACAAACACAGTGAAAAACTTTAGTCTGACTAATTGAACAGAAAATAGAATTTGTAACCAGTAGCAAACATAACAGGATAGACGGATCTCCATCAACAGGTCACCTAGATCCCCTTGTCGATGGCCTCCTAGGAGGGTGGTCCTAGTAGGCAGAGGCACAGATCTGCCAGTCCCCGTCAGAATCACAGACTGCACAAAAAGTAGAGCTGATGTTACTCGGATCTCTTATCACTACACACAGAAGAGTTGTCTCTGATTGCCAGCCAAACTCAAGGTGTTGTCTTCGCAAAGGCATAGTCCTTGGGCAGCTCACCTGCATCCCTAGGGGATAAGTTTCAAGTTCAGTGGTTCTGAAGCCTCTGCTTAACCAGAAGCTGCAACATAAACTTAGTGTCCTAAAAGGGGTGGGGTGGGGTACAAGGGTGGTTCAACAACAAAAGAAACAAGAATGTAGTGGTGTTTAAATTTATAGTTGCTAAAAATGTCATCTCAAGTCACTGGTCTGCTTGCATTTGATACATTTTTATACTAACTAGCATTGTAAAATTATCTCATGATTAGAAAATACTGTGGATATTTGTATAAAAGTGTGAAATAAATCTTTTTATGAAAGTGTTCATTGCTTAGTAACACAGCATTGTATATGTGAAATTATAAATAATGTGAATTGCCTTTCTTTTTATTTCATCAAGCTGAACTGTAAAGTTTTTGGTTTTTTTATTTATATGGGACACTAAGAATAATCTCGGATCAGCCAAAGATATGAGTGCCTCCCCAAATGCAATGTAAATGTGATTGATGTTTTTTTTTCCCCCCTTTTGGGTCTACTGTTCAGTAGAGAATATTTTCAAAAGAAAATGATCTTAAAGGTGGTTTGTGTATAGACATCTAAATTTCCAGTCCTCATAGTGCTTTTTAAAATGGTTTCATTGGCTATAGGGCTTTAAAATCACTTAAATGCAAATAAAGTTACCCAAATCTGTGAAGATTGTATTTGCTGTAACTTTACCTGTAATTTTTTTCTAGTAATTTAAGAGATGGACATTTAGGATTGTTTTTTTATTTTACTAATATCTGTAGCTATTTTAATTATTATTTGCATTGTTTTTCTGTTTCCTTTCTTAGCCAAATTCTATGAGCTGATCATTGTTCTTCTCCACCTCCTACCATGTCAATCACCTTAGTTAATAAGCTGAATACTCAGTAGGATATGATACTCCTCAGAAATGGCCCACAACCTGTAATTTTAAATTTAGTAGAAAATGCCCTTTAATACACTACATTTTCAGTTGTATTGAACTGAAATCATTAAAATTTTATTTGAATTAAAAAAAGAAAGAACCAAGATTCACGCCCAAGCACCTTCCTCCTCCTTTCCTTCTCAAGTAATTGAAGGAAAATCCTCTGTTAAATAAGTACGGCTCCTGGCGTTGGCTCCAGTGATGATCAACCTCTGGGAAGGAGGATGGGGCTGGGGAAAGAGACCGTTCTCTCCTATTTATTCTATGAATTAATAATTTTTAGGTTCAGTGTGGATATCTGAGAATCCATGGTCAAGTTGGAAAATTGAAGGATGAGACAAGGCCATTGGATGGGAACAGAATCCTCTTAATGTAAAGAGGAAGGGTCATAGCCAAACCCTCCCTCTCTTACTTCTCCCTGGCAGAAGAATATGGGCCTTAAAATGTTGTGCTGGGAGCAGGATGGAATTGATGGAACAAGACTTGAAATGTTTGTTTAGGTCTCTTTCTTTGGGTTGATGTTGGCCTGGGACATTGATGGCTTTGTAATGCGAGAGAGGTACCAGGCAATTACGAAAATATCCCAAGAGTCTATAAGGCAAATGACCTTAACTTAGTTTCTTAACTTAGATTGCCCAGGAACCTATGACATACAGTTCTAAGAGGCCATTGGGTCTAGACATTTACAATGTACCAAGAAGGTATGAGAGTTTCAGTTGTTCCATGTCCTCACCAGGACCTGGAATTGTCAGCTTTTTAAATTTTGGGGTTTTTTTTGCCACTCATAGATACATAATGATAGCTCATGGTGATATCATTTTGCATTTTTAAAGTTTATTTTTTATATTTGACAATCATTTTTAGGAATTCAGAGGGATTACTATAAGTTATGTCCCACCTTTTTTTTTTTTTTTTTTTTTGCGGTACACGGGCCTCTCACCGCTGTGGCCTCTCCCGTTGCAGAGCACAGGCTCCGGACGAGCAGGACCTGCGGCCATGGCTCACGGGCCCAGCCGCTCCATGGCACGCGGGATCCTCCCGGACCGGGGCACAAACCCGTGTCCCCTGCATCGGCAGGCGGACTCTCAACCACTGCGCCATCAGGGAAGCCCTATGTCCCATCTTGAAACAGACATAGCCTCTGACTTTTGTGCCTACTTTTTTTTTTTAAAATTTTTATTGGAGTATAGTTTATTTACGATGTTGTGTTAGTTTCTGCTATACAGCAAAGTGAATCAGTTATACATATATATATATATACATCAACTCTTTTCTTAGCTTCTTTCCCCATACAGATTATTGCAGAGTACTGAGTAGAGTTCCCTGTTCGATACAGCAGGTCCTTATTAGTGATCTGTTTTATATACAGTCGTGTGTATATGTCAATCCCAATCTCCTAATTTATCCCTTCCCCCCCTTACCCTGTGGTAACCATAAGTTTGTTTTCTACATCTGTGACTCTATTTCTGTTTTGTAGATAAGTTCATTTGTACCCTTTTTTGGATTCCACGTATAAGCGATATCATATGATATTTGTCTTTCTCTGACTTACTTCACTTAGTATGACAGGCCTACTTTTTTTAAAATTGAAGTATAGTTGATTTACAGTGTTTCAGATGTACAGCAAAGTGATTCAGTTATATATATATATTCTTTTCAGATTATTTTTCCATTATAGGTTATTACAAGATATCGAATGTAGTTCCCTGTGCTCTACAGTAGGTCCCTATAGGTCCTTGTTGTTATCTCTTTTATATATAGTGGTTTGTATCTGTTAATCCCAAATTCCCAGTTAATGCCCCCTTTCCCCTTTGGTAGCCATAAGTTTGCTTTCTATGTCTGTGAGTCTATTTCACAGACATAGTCTATGTTTGTGAGTTTTGTAAATAAATTCATTTGTATCATTTTTAAAGATCCCACATATAAGTGATACCATATGATGTTTGTCTTTCTCTTTCTGACTTATTCCACTTAGCATTGTAATCACATGTATTATAGGGAAGTTGTTTGCCTGTCCGTTCACCCCATTGAACTGAGCTTCTCAAAGGCTGGAGTGAGTCTTATCCAATTCTCTTTCTGCAGTACCCAGAAAGATGCCTGGCCTAGGAATGGCACACGGTGATTATTTCATAAGTGAATGAATTTGCTCAACCTGTAATTAGAAAGGATTTGGTTTATTCAACAATCTCCGCCTGGACTTCCCTGGTGGGGCAGCGGTTGAGAATTCGCCTGCCAATGCAGGAGACATGGGTTCGAGCCCTCGTCCAGGGAGATCCCACATGCCGTGGAGCAACTAAGCCCGTGCACCACAACTACTGAGCCCGTGCTCTAGAGCCCGTGCTCCACAACAAGAGAAGCCACTGCAATGAGAAGCCCGCGCACCGCAACGAAGAGTAGCCCTCCAGTCGCTGCAGCTAGAGAAAGCCCGCGTGTAGCAGTGAAGAAATAAATTTCTTTTATTAAATTAAATTTATTTATTTATTTCTGGCTGCGTTATTATCCCAATGCAGCCAGAAATAAATAAATAAAATAAAATAAGTAAAAAAAAAAAAATCACCACCTTGAGCATTCTCAGAGAAGAAAATGGCTAGGTTGTTTTTCTAGGGGCTTAAATTTTTCAAAAATGGAAATGTTATGGGGGAAAGGATCTAACATTACAGGCTCTCATGTGTGCCAAGCACTAAGGTGAGTGTGTTCAGGATGTATCTTGTTCTATCGCATTCTGAACTCTGTCATAGAGAATCACTTAGTATACAGAAAGAAGCACTGGCTTTGGATAGAGCTGGACTTTGTCTCTTTCCTTGTGACCTTGACCAAAGCCTCCCTTTGCGTCGGTTTTCTCGTCTGCAAAACAAGCAGATGATAATGCCTAACTTATGCCATGGGTTTGGGTATTTTGAAGGATGTGTGGGTAAAGTACTTGGCATGTGTGGTTTTTTCCCAAATTGTGGTAAAGAATGCATAACATAAAATTTACCGCCTTAACCATTTCTAAGTGTATAGTTCAGTAGTGTAATTTATATTCACATTGTTGGGCAACCATCACCACCATCCATCTCTGTAAATTTTTCATCTTACAAAATTGTAACTCTGATACCCATCAAACACTGACTCCTGATTCTCTCCTCTCCCCAGCCCCTGGCAACCACCATTCGACTTTCTGTCTTTATGAACTTGACTACTCTAGGTGCTTCCTATAGTATATGTCTTTTTGTAACTGGCTTCACTTAGCATAATGTCCTCAAGGTTCATCCATGTTGTAGCATGGATTGGAATTTCCTTCCTTTTAAAAAATATTTTATTTATTTATTTATTTGTTTGTTTGTTTGTTTACTTTGGCTGTGCCAGGTCTTAGTTGTGGCACACAAGATCTTTTAGTTGCGGCATGCGGACTTCTTTTTCTAAATCTTTTAAACGTTTTATTTATTTTTTAAAATTAATTTTATTTATTTATTTTTGGCTGCGTTGGGTCTTTATTGCCGGCATGCGGACTTTCTCTAGTTGCGGTGAGCGGGGGCTACTCTTCGTTGTGGTGCACGGGCTTCTCATTGCACTGGCTTCTCTTGTTGCGGAGCATGGGCTTTAGGCACTTGGGCTTCAGTAATTGCGGCACACGGGCTTAGTTGCTCTGCGGCATGTGGGATCTTCCCGGACCAGGGCTCGAACCCGTGTCCCCTGCATTGGCAGGCATATTCTTAACCAGTGCGCCACCAGGGAAGTCCCACGTGGACATCTTAGTTGCAGCATACAAACTCTTTAGTTGAGTCATGCATGTGAGATCTAGTTGCCCGACCAGGGATCGAACCTGGACCCCCTGCATCGGGAGCACGGAGTCTTTCCCACTGGAACACCAGGGAAGTCCCAGAATTTCCTTCCTTTTTAAAGCTGAATAATATTCCAGTGTACGAACATACCACATTTTCAAATCCATTCATCCTTTGTTGAACACGTGTGTTTTTCCACATCCTGGGTATTGTGAAGAGTGCTGCTAGGTACATGGGTATGCAAATACCGCTTCGAGATCCTGGTTTTCATTCTTTTGTTGGCATGTGTGTTGCATTCAGTAATTTAATACTTAGTTTCCCATTTCCCCCATTTCCTATGCAATGAAACAGAGGTGCCAGAGGTCAATTAATTTGATTAAGGCCTCCCAGCTGATACATTGCTAGAGCAGCATTTGAATCCAAGCCTTCTGTCTCTAAATGACCTGTTCTCTCTCCATAATCTCATTTTGCTCTAAAATACTTTTCAAGAGAAGGGATTGGCATTTTGAGTGAGAGGAGGTGATTTTAGGGGACTTTAGAAGATCTGGAAAAGAGGGAGAAAGATGGTAGCATCCATTACTGTGAATTTCATAACCAGTCACTTATATTCTTTGTGACAGGCCCTAAGTGGGGGAGATTTGCACCCCAATCAAGTGGGGTCTTGAGTAGACAAAATGCGTGGGTGATAGGGAAATCAAAGAACATCATGCCAGATACATTGGCTTTCTGAATCTTCCACCACAGCATGAGCTAAAGGTCTTTTTGGTGCACGCTGGAAAATTCCTCTAACGGCCCCTGAAGTGGGACTGGCTAGTGGATCCTTTAGCCCCTGTGTGGAATTGCCTTTACTAGAGACTTGGTGTAGGACATCCTTCATCCTCCATCCGTGGGGCATACGTCCTTCGTTATCACCTGAAGGATGCACACCTGAGCAGTGTAGCATCCATAGTGTTTGGTTAAACGGAGCCCAGTTTTCTCATCTGTTATATTGCTTTACTTTGTTGTTGTTGTCATTTGCTGTCCAGGCATCACATGGTCCATAAACAAAACACCTATCCACTGCATATACACTCCAAAAAGCAAAAACAAATTTCAGAGCAACTAAAATGGCTGTTGCTAAGCCAATACATGCAATGCATTTTTCTTAGACAAATAGTTGACTTTTAGGTAAAACACCTTGTATGCTGCCTGTCACATAGCAGGTCCCTGAAAATCATTCTTTTTTCCCCTCATCCTTTCCTGTATTAGAATTCAGTTCCATGCAAAGAGCTGGGATAGGCATTGGAAATGGAGGGGTGGAGGAGGTGACTGTATTCACTGACCTCAGAAGTGTGGGAAAACAGGCATTGAAAATAAATCAGTGTATTCATGTGGATAAAGAAAGGAAGGAAAGGGGATGTCACTAATCAAATTGTGTCCTGCCTCCCCTAAACTGATACGTTGAAGTCCTAGCCCTCAGTACCTCAGAATGTGACCCTGTTTAGGAAGAGGATCATTACAGATGTAATGAGTTCAGATGAGATCACACTAGAGCAGGGTGGGCCTTTAATCCAATATGACTGGTGTCCTATAAAAACGGGAAATTTGGACACAGACATGCACACAGGGAAAACACCACGTGAAGATGAAGGCAGAGATCAAAGTGGTGCATATAGGAGCCAAGGAAAACCAATGACTGCCAGCACACCCCTGGAAGCTAGGCAAGAGGTGTAAAACATTCTCCCTCACCATACTCAGCAGTAACCAACTCTGCTGACACCTTGATCTCGGACCTCTAGCCCTCAGAACTGGGAGATGATACATTTCTTTTTTTTAATTTTGTTGAAGTATAGTTGATTTACAATGTTGTGTTAATTTCTGCTGTACAGCAAAGTTATTCAGTGCTATACAGTTGGACCTTGTTGTTTATCCATCCTATATGTAATAGTTTGCATCTGCTAATCCCAAACTCCCAGTCTTTCCCTCCTCGACCCCCCTCCCCTTGGCAACCACAAGTCTGTTCTCTATGTCTGTGAGTCTGTTTCTGTTTCGTAGATATGTTAATTTGTGTAGTATTTTAGATTCTACGTATAAGTGATATCATGTTGTATTTGTTTTTCTCTTTCTGACTTACTATGCTTAGTATGATAATCTCTAGGTCCCTCCATGTTGCTGCAAATGGCATGATTTCATTCTTTTTTATGGCTGAGTAATATCGCATTGTATGGGAGATGATACATTTCTGTTGTTCAAGCCCTCAGGGTTTGTGGTGCTTTGTTATGGCAGCCCTAGCGAGTGAATACAGAGAGCTCCAGTGGTAACTAGGATAGGATGGGGTTGGGGAGGTCCCCTGGAGGACATGATGTTTAAGCAGAGACGGGGAAGATGACTCACAGATAGCTTCGGAAATATGTAGGAAAAAAAGGAGAGCATTTTGCAGAAGAAATGCTATTTTGATATGCGGCTAGTGGTTACTTTACAATTTATCTTAATAAGCGTGGGTATTGCGTTTCGAATCCGACAACACATTAGGACTAAAAACAATAAAGTCCAAGGCAGCTGGCTGCTACTCACCATGCAGCTGATAAAACAGACTGACCATGATGGGGGAGAAAAGAAAACTTAAATCAGTGGAATTAGGAGGAGGAGGACACAGAGGGAGGAGAAGAAGGAGCAGAAATGAAACAACCTTTCCATTTGGGGGCTCTTTTTTTTAACAGCAGAAATTAGTTTTATCACAGTTCTGGAGGCTGGAAGTCCAAGATCGAGGTGTCAGCATGTTTTGATTTCTTCTGAGGCCTCTCTGCTTGGCTTGCAGATGGCTGCCTTCTTGCCATGTCCTCACATGGTCTTTCCTCTGCCTGTGCATCTCTGTGTCCAAATGTTCTTTTCTTTTAAGGACACCAGTCAGATTGGAGTAGGGCCCACCCATATGACCTCATTTAATCTTTTTTTTTTTTTGCGGTACGCGGGCCTCTCACTGCTGTGGCCTCTCCCGTTGCGGAGCACAGGCTCCGGACGTGCAGTCTCAGCGGCCATGGCTCACGGGCCCAGCCGCTCCGCGGCATGTGGGATCCTCCCGTACCGGGGCACGAACCCGCGTCCCCTGCATCGGCAGGCGGACTCTCAACCACTGCGCCACCAGGGAAGCCCTCATTTAATCTTTTTTAAAAATTGTTTTTAAATTTATTTTTTAACCTTTTTAAAAAATTGAAGTATAGTTGGTTTATAATGTGTTAGTTTCAGGTGTACAGCAAAATGATTCAGTTATACATATATATTCCTTTTCAGATGCTTTTCAATTATTGGTTATTGTAAGATATTGAATGTAGTTCCCTGGGCTATACAGTAGGTCCTTGCTTATCTATTTTATATATAGTAGTGTGTATATGTTAATCCCAAACTCCCGTGTGTGTGTGTGTGTGTGTATAAATACACACACACACACATATATATATATGAATGGATAAAGAAGATGTGGGACATATATGTATCTTCTTTATCCATTTCTCTGTCCATTTATCTGTCAGTTTCATGAAGTAGTGTAATGATGGATGTTTGTCCTGAGTGAAGGGACAAACATCCATCATTACACTAGCTCATCAAGTTGACTTCTGGGGAAATGGCTGCTTGGAGCATAAAACAACCACCTCTGATATTTTAATGATGATGCTGAGCCATCAATGGTGAGTTCAACCACCTTAGAGATGTCCTATTTCAGAAGTGATGCCAATAAACTGCAGCTTCTTGAACAGACACAATGCTACTTCAAATTAAAAAGTCCTCTTGTTACTGTCTTTGAGAGTATTTTTCAAAAAGGACCTTCTAAACCTGGGTTAAGTGCCCCCTCCCTTGGGCCTTCACAGAACTCTGTGTGTTGCTGTATCATAGTACTAACCATGCTGATTTTAACTTTCCTTCTCACCTGTGTCGTTCTTGATCTGCCTCCTATCCTAGGCTTGCATCTCCTTGGAGCACAACCTCAGATTTGAAGTGAATCTCTGTCCCTCAGAGTCTGCACACAAGATGGCCAGAAGTGAACATTAAATAAATATTTGTTTAACAACTCCAGTTTCAAAATGTTCACATCCTAGATGCTCAAAATTTTAAAAAATGTTTTTGCATGCTTAAAAATATAAACCCTTGGGTAACACGCATGCCCAATTGGCCAAAGGTTTTCCAATGATATATGTTCATTTTTTCTCTATCACAAATTCCCTCTGAACCCCCTGCCACCAAGATTCAATAATATGAATTTAATTCTCTGTTTACATCAGCCTTTTTTGGTAAGAGGCTAGCCTGCTATGTTCTCTTTTGACAAGTTCAGGGTAATTTTGAGTTTGATCTGATTCTTTTTTTTTTTTTTTTTGCTTGCTTGTGACCAGAGAACAATCTACATGATGTTTCAAACTATAATTTTCAGGTTTTCTCTTAAAAAGTGTGCTGGATGTAAAGGTTTGGATAGGATAGAAAGGAAAACAGAGCTAAAAGCCAGAGCTCTGTTACAATTTCTGAATGTCTATTCTCTTTTTTGTTGTTAAGAGAATTACCAGTGCAATTGGCTCCCACAGGAATATCTCTTGTTATTCTCTCTCATTTGTCCAGTTCTGAGATAACTAAATAATCTGGAATGTGTCCAAGAATTCTGAGCCCAGAGAGCGCCTTAGGGAAACCTAACACTCTCTTCTTCTCACGGCCACTCATCACGTTGTCTTGGTTTCCCTGACTATTGGAAGCCATAAAGCTTTAGCTACACTATGTTGGATGCTTACTATGTTTCACGTGTACACTGAGCATGGTATACGTGCAGTCTCTAAACCTCACAGTGAACCCTGAGAGGGTTTATGTTCTGGTCCTCAATTTAGAACTGAGAAGACTGAGACTCACAGAGTCAGTTGTATAACACCTCCCAAAGCTGCTGTTGCGAAATGGAAGAGCCAGAATTTGAATGCAGAGCTGACTGACTCAGAACTCCATTCTTCTTTCATTATGTTGTTCTGGATGGTGTGGTCTGTGGAGAGAGTCTGCTGAGGCTACATTACGGGGCACAGAGAGTGTGCTGGAAAGAGTCGGGGTGAAGAAGGACCCTGGGCAGGATCAGTATGGCCTTGTGGGCCAGGCAGAAATGTGGTACTTCTCAAGTGTGAAAAAACCTTTGGAAAAATGTTATGAGCTCCTCTAGTTAGTAAGCAGTGTAAGAGCTAGAACTTGTCCACCAAACACAATGCCTGGTGCGCCGTAGACACCCAAATATGTGAGGAGGAATAGATGGATGAGCTGAGTGGGAGAGGTCAGAGCACAGGGTTCCACAAGGCAGTAGGGGATTCTCAGGATGGGCGAGCCCAGCTTGTTCTCTAGATATAACAGTAAGTTCTGTTCTCTGGATAAAAGAGGAAACAAAAAGGCCAGTGGTTTACTCATCTAAGTGAGAAATTTTACAAGGAAAGATACTCAAGACAGAAGAGTCTCTCTTCATAGGGGAGGCTTAATGCTGAGCCTGGTCCATGCTAAAGGCAGCCTAGCTTAGTGGAGGAAACACCAATTTTGCCATTAGACAAACCTGGGATCAAATCCAGATGGTTACTAACATGCTGTGTGACTTTGGACAAGCACCTCAACCTCTCTGAGCTTCTGTTTCCTGATCTGTAAAATAGGATTGTAATACTTAGAGAAACAGGGGTAATTTTTTTCACGTGGTTAATGTGCTTTTCTATTTGGCCTTTCTGAGTATATGACTTTTGTCTGAGCTGGGCTGTGCTAACCATCTACTTGGGAAAGAAAGTGTAAAAGAAAGTGGAAGGAAACTCACTCGATGCCACTGTATGGGACCATTGCCCCACACTGACAAGTTCTGTAGCAGGACCCCTGCTGCCAGGCCTTCTGGTACATGAGGGTCATTGAAGAACTCCAACCAGACAATCTTGTACTCAGACCATACCACTTCATTTCTTTTTCTTTTTTTTTTTGGTACTTTATTTATTTATTGAAGTATAGTTGATTTACAGTGTTTCAGGTGTACAGAAAAGTGATTCAGTTTATATATATATACTTTTTCTGATTCTTTTCCACTGTCGGTTATTGCAAACTACTGAATAGAGTTCCCTGTGCTATACAGTAGGCCCTTGTGTTTTTCTCTCTTTTATGTACAGTCGTGTGTATCTGTTAGTCCCAAACTTCTAATTTAACCCTCCCCCCTTCCCCCTTTGGTAACCACGAATTTGTTTTTCATGCCTGTGAGTCTGTTTCTGTTTTGTATATAAGTGTATTTGTGTCATTTAAAACTATTCCGCACATAAGTGATATTACATGATATTTGTCTTTCTCTGTCTGACTTACTTCACTTAGTATGATAATCTCTAGATCCATCCATGTTGCTGCAAATGGCATGATTTCATTCTTTTTTATGGCTGAGTAATATTCCATTGTATATGTACCACATCTTCTTTTTTCATTCATCTGTCAGTGGACACTTAGGTTGATTCCATGTCTTGGCTATTGTAAATAGTGCTGAACTAGTGCTTGTAAATAGTGCTGAAATAGTGCTTGAATTAGAGTTTTCATCTTTTTCAGATATATGCCTAGGAGTGGGATTGCTGGATCATATGGTAACTCTAGTTTTCGTTTTTTATACTACTTTATTTCTTAACAGGCTCAGCTACCCCCTGGTAGCTCAGAGCTTCTTCACCATGAGTTTCTGCCAAAATCCCAAACAGCAGAGTGGGACAAGAGGTCTTTGCCCTCAGCACCACCCTCAATTCATCCATCATTCTTCTCCTTCACCTGGGTCTGAAGACCAAAAGGGGAAAGTTGAGAGACATGATCTTAGGCCCCCTTATTTCTCTCTTTTTTTTCATTCTCACAATTTTCTAGAATCAGAGCCTTCCCATCCCTTTCCTCTCTGGTCCACCCTTGCCAAAAACTTCTGTGGTCTTGCCAACCAAGACTGGTCCTTAATATGCCAAAGAGTAGAGATAAAGGAATTTAGTAAAAACTACCTTCCAAAGTCAATATTGTGACTTAAAATTTTTACTATTTTCTTGCTGCACGGTCATTTTTTGAATGTCAGAAATGTGCATTTAGCTCCTTTAGAGGGAGTAAGGAAGTGCCTAAGAGCACAGATTCCAGAGTCAGACTGCCAGGTCCAAAGCATGGTTCTGCCACTTACAAGTGGTGTAACTTTGGGTAAATCACAAAACCTCTCTGTGCAAAATGGGGTTAGTAATAGTATCTCATAGGGACTCTTGGGATAGTACATTAGTTTGTATATGAAATAATAACACCTCTCTGTTTATTATGTATATAACTGTTTTTACCTTCTTTATCATTAATCAATATCATCACCATTTTTCTTTGTGTTCCTTCTTTAATAAATCCTAATTTCCTAGGCTTACCTAGGTATATGGATGCCATGGGCCATCTGAGGTAAAACTCATATACTCAGGAAGACGAAAGAGAAAAGCACACTAATAATTTGAAAAATACATTATCCTTAAGACTGCGGTCTAGTTGGTACAGTTGTTTTCCCATAGGGCTATGGGTTAACAATTCTGATATTGCTAGACATGTATAATTAAACATGGAATTAAACAACTAAGTAAATGGATGGTGGAGGATGGGAGCCAGGCTGCTCATTGTTGGGGTGGGAGGTTATAAATGAGCAAGAGGAGAAGGCTAGACTGATCCATGTGATAATGGATTCGAGTTGGAGATATCAGGATGAATTTATGTTAAGCTTAATATAGACACAGATGGTTACATATATAAATATTTATAGATATGTATATAAGTATGAGTCAGTATACACACATAGATTTCCTTACTCAGTCAACTGAGAGGCACTAGAAGCCATGAGCACACTTGGCACCCAGATTTTGGTTTCTAACACCATTCTCCAAGAAAGGGAACCAGGGTCCTTGGAGAAATGGATTCTAGGATGGGACAGGAAATAAACAAGATGAACCTGGAGCATCTTGCATTGCTAGAAAGTAAGAAAGTTCTCCAAAAAAAGGGCAGGGGGGAATGTAGAAGCCAACTGAAAGAGATTCCAATGGCCAAACCTGGGGAAATTTGAGTGAAAAAACAAAATAAAATAGTACTGGATTATAATCCAAAGTATAAAATACATGTGTCCACACTAATATATATCATATATATATATATATATATATATATATTTGAATAATTAAATGGTGAAGAAGAGACAAATCTGCTATGAAGAACAATTCCAGATAATTTATGTAGACACTGTACTCAGGGAGGTAGAGCATAACTTCCCGCTCCTCAAGTGTGGGTTAGGTATAGTGACTTCCTTCCAAAGAGTAGGGTATGGAAAGAGGGAAAAATAGAGGAACTTTATAGTGGAAGAGATTTGAGAAACACTGCCTCAGGCAGCAATATTGATACTTATGACATCAATAATGATGTCATCATAGAATGTGTCCTTGATATGTTATGATGAGAATGTTGCCTTATCTGTATGGTTTTCCTCCCCCAAACCCATAACTGCAATCTAGTCATGAGAAAAACATCAGACAAATTCCAGTTGAGGGACATTCTACAAAATACTTGACCAGTACTCCTCAAAACTGTCAAAGTCATCAAAATAAGGAAAAGTCTGAGAAATTCACAGCCAAGAGATACCTAAAGAAACATGATGACTAAATTTAATGTGCTACCTGGATGAGATTCTAGAACAGAAAAAGGACATTAGGCAAAAACTAAGGAAACCTGAATAAAGTATGGGTTTTAGTTAATAGTTATATGTCAGTCTTGGTTTATTAATTGTAACAAATGTACCCTATTGGGGAAACTGGGTTCGGGGTATATTGGAACTCTCTGTGCTATCTTTGCAGTATTTCTGTAAATCTAAAACTGTTTTACAATAAAAAAAATATTTAAAAGATATATTGTTCCTGTATCATTACTTCACAGGATTGATATGAGGATTTAAGGAGACAGCACATGAAAAGTTCATTACCAAGTGACTGGAGCATAATATATGCTCCACAGAACAGCACTCTTTGACCATCTTGTGCCTTTCTATGCAATTCTTCCTTGTGATATGCCTTGGAAAACTTACCATTGTTGCCTTTCCTCCAAGGTGAGCCAAACTGGTCTAGTTTCTAATAGTTGGTATCTGCCTCTTTTGCTCTAAGAAAACTAGAGCATCATCCCAGGGTTTGTAATTTAGCATTTTTGCCTTAATGACCCTATCTGGATTGCATTCATTAGTCTGTTTAGTAGCTAAGATATACCACATCATAACAGTACTTACATGGTGGTAACCTTGGTGTAAGTCTGCCAGATACTTCTATATAAAGTAAGTGTATTTTAACTTTCTTTGAAAATGATTGTCAAATATGTGAGGCCCATTTTCTGTCTTAGGAAGGAGAACATGGGGACGTTATCAACTTCTTGTTTGCTGACTGAGGGTCTTAACAGAATGCAGCATCCCAGAACAGCAAGTTCTTGTCAGTTATTTCTAAGGATCAGAAGGAATTGCAAAATTATAATGAGGCAGGGAAAGTTTTTTTGTGACCTTGGGTAGAAAGTACCTTTCTACAGAGGTGAGGTGGATAAGATATCTCTGGGGCTGAGGTGTATCTAGAAGAGAAACCATACTGCTGGGAGCAAGACATGGCCAGTCCTACTGGATTCCCTCTATGGTCATGGCTGTGCAAAAGAAATTATATACACACACACACACATATATATATAATTTATATGTAAAATATATATAGTAAATATATAAATTATGTATACACATAACTTCTTTTGCATAGTATATTTACTTAGTATATTATATACTATATTATTATATAATATATAAAATTGATAATATATAATTATATAAGTGTGTACATATACAAATACCTACTATATTACATAATACATAAAACATAGTTATATATAAAATGTATAATATATAATACATAAATTATATATATAATTTCTTTTGCATAGTATATATACTTAGTGTATGTATTATATACTATATTATATAATATATAAAATATATAATATACATTATATTATATATTTGTGTACATATGTATATAAATACATACACATGCATGGACATATATACATACTACATATATACATACATTCAAATAGTTATCTCCTATCTTTATGCTTCTTCTCTCAATTGACAAGGTCAGGATTTGCACATTATAACCTACTCTTCTCTCTTCACTCACCCTATTCTATTTTTCTTGCATGCCAACCTGAGCTTACCTCCCATCTACTCTTTTGTTTGTCCTCCTTAGCTGGATATTATGTGTGGAAAACTCACAGAAAAACTGGGTTGCCAGGCCTGGTCCATCCTCCTGCTCAGTAAAATGAAAATAACATTTAAGAAACCCAGTCGCCAATGTCTGTTTAATAATTCTTGATTGCTTCTTTTAGCCTGGATTTCAGTATTTCTGAATAATCAACGCCTGGAAGCTAGCAAAAAATGACTGTCTAAAACTGCCAGAAATTTGCTTCCTGTTGTTCTGAATGTGAAAGTAGGAATGTGACTCGGGGGCAGCCTCATTTTCCTTTGTGATGGATCACTTTGGTGGGCCATCTCAGTCCTACCCACTTGCATTAAGTAACTACTCGCTGCCCCTGAGTTAGCTCAGGACTTGGGAGAAATCATCCAAAAGCAAATGCTTTATAATGGAGTATTCTGTTTAAGAATATAAAAGGCTATCCCTAGTGGTAAGGAATATCTCTGTACTTTTTTTTTTTCTTTAATGAAGTGTTTAGCATTTCCCCTGGCAGGACTGGAAACAGAGTTTGAAAATAGTGGATGGAATCTGGGACTGAGGGAGCAAAGAGATGGGAGTAAGGGCTCGCACTGGATGATGGGCTTAGGTGGTGTCAGCTCTGTAACTAGTTAAGGGTCTATTTCCAGGAAAAAAAAAAAAAACTGCCATTAAGATATTAATTAACTTATGAATGTCCTTGGGCGTTCTCTATGCACTACTCAGTCAATTTGCTGTTTGAAATTTCTGCTGAAGCTCTGTAGAAAATCCAGGGCTAATGCCTGTTCCACCTTGGTGCACTCCGCAGGCCCCATGGGAAGCCTCCCTTCTGGTCAGTTCCAGCCTCCCAGAGGGATTCCGGACAACAATTGCACTAGTCAGAACTTACATTGCACGTGACAGTAAACCCAAAGCACACTAGCTTCTTCAGAAAGGGGCTCCCCTATCTCCTCTGCTTCTTTCCTTATTCTTTCACAATGAAGAAAGATTTTCTTCACATGGTAGGTTCAAACTCATTTGAATTCATGGCCTCCTGGCTCCTTGACTCCAAAGCTTCCCAATAGAAAAAATTCAGGGAAGGACTCTGATTGGCTCAGCCTAGATCACATGCTCACTTCTGGCCCAATCACTGTGAGGAGAAGGAGGTGTTGTGATTGGTCTGACTTGGATCACATGCTCACTGTGCGACCAGAAGGGTGAGTTACTGGCCTGATTTTCAACTGCCAGCTCTTACTTACATCTCTGAGTAAGAGTTTTTCTGGCTACCAGAGCTCACTCTGCCCATGAACATGGTAGGTTACAAGTGCTGAGGAATTACTGTCTCCCAGAGGCAGCCCTCAAACAACGACTGATGGGAGCTGGCACATAAATACTCAAGGGCTCACTTGCCCATGGGCTGACAGAATTCTGAGGCATGCACTCAAAGCCATTTACCAGAATGCCAGAGTGGGATTAAACTCCCGTCCTCCACAGTTGCCCCTTGCTGGGCATTGCACCCTTTATCTGCCTCTTTCTCTTTCCCATCTCACCCCCTCATCCCTTGTCTGCAGTATTGCCTTTCGTCACCTCCCAAATATGTTTGTACTTGAGTCCTTATCTCAGTGACTTCTGGGAAAACCCAAACTAAGAGAGTTACAGTGATTGGCAGCTCATCACATGAGTCAAATGGGGATGAAGCAGAGTGCCTGGAACTGGTACTTCTGAATACACAAAACAGTAGCTGTCCACTAAAAAAAAAAAAGTGTGTGTGTGCGTGTGTGTGTGTGTTTGTGTGGGTAAAAACCCCACAGAGCAGCAAACAATGAGAACTTACAGTAAATCACTTCCTATTACACCAACATTTGGGCACAAACATGTCTGGCCTGACATGCCCAGGGGAAGCAGACAGACCTCCCCAGCAGGTTGCTCTGGAGAGGAAAATGTCAGAGGATGTGGGGTCCAGGCTACAGGGAGAGCTGTAATTTACATGAGACAACATTTCCACCATGACTTCATTAATCTTAGGACTCTTCTGCCCCAGCTGAATCCCAGCCAAAAAGTTATCATGGCAGAGAGACATGCCCGCCTCCTCAGATGCTGGCCAGCGGCTGGGCGACTTGGCTTATGTTTGGCGATATTCCCATTAGACAGTTGGGCTTGTGGGATGGCCCATGCATGTGCAGTGATAAAAATACTCTCCTTATCTCTGTGTCTCAGCTGTGGTAACCTTGCTTCTTTCCGTTCGAGTGTATTGGTTTCTAAAGCCAAACTTATTCTATATATGTCATGGGTTGAGTTGCCTAGAAGCAGTGCTTGAGAGAGGGGTTCAGGTGTATGAGACCCTGAGGGAGTAAAACACACACACCTCTCTAGGGTGAGGGAAATAAAATAGGAAAGATAAAGGAGCCACACGGGGATGGGGCTCTCAGTTTCAGATAAAGTCTAGACCAGGGGTTGTCAAACTATGGCCCGTGGACCAAATTCAGCTGCCACCTATTTTGGTAAATAAAGTTGTTTTTTTTTTGCGGTATGCGGGCCTCTCACTGTTGTGGCCTCTCCCGTTGCGGAGCACAGGCTCTGGACAAGCAGGCTCAGCGGCCATGGCTCACGGGCCGAGCCGCTCCGCAGCATGTGGGATCTTCCCGGACCGGGGCGTGAACCCGTGTCCCCTGCATTGGCAGGTGGACTGTCAACCACTGCGCCACCAGGGAAGCCCCGGTAAATAAAGTTTTAAATAAAGTTTTGTTGGCACACAGCCACACTGACATAATGTCTATGTCAGCTTTCTTGCTACAAGGGCAGAGTCAAGTCGTCTCTGGACTGGATGGCCTGCAAAACCTAAGCTATTTACATTCTGGCCCTTTCCAGAAAACTTGCTGACCCCTGCTCTAAACTTGTCTCAACCCATGGGAGCTCTGGAGCCCCCCTTGTGCCATAAAGTTATCCCCACCTTGAGGCAAGGGCTGGTCTTGGTACCTTAGTGTCAGCTGGGCATTGGTTGTCCCCTACCCTGAGTGTTGAGGGTGAGGGACATTAAGCAGATTAAGCCCAGGATGGTGGCTCCCATCAGCCGAGAACAATTGTTTGGATGTTAGGGGCACCTGTGCGTTCTGAGCAACGGACACAGTGGCTGGGAAATGGGTGCACCTGCTGGTAAAGGGGATCTTTCAAGGCACTGCCAGCAACTACTGCCATGTTGATCTGGATCTTCAGAGGTGCTTCATGAAGATGGAGGGAACCCTTGCTTCCTGCCTGAAGCTGAGCCATAATTCTCTCACCTGGACTCTGTGACTCCCATTTCAGTCTTGCCTTCAGTCCGTCCATCCCATTGTTCTCAGGGTGAAGACAGAAGCCCTTAACAGCTCAAAGAATAATTCCTGAGAGAAAACTTCTTGAACCTTTTTCCCCATGGATTCCAGTCCCTCTAAGGAGCCAATATTCAGTTTGTGTGTTTTTACCTATTTTTTTCAGTCTTTGCAAACCACAGCACACAAAAATATGCACAGATTTTCTTTTCTTTAAACCAAATGCCCTGTTATGCGCATTACTTTGACATTTGCTTTTTTTCCTTTAACAATATAAGCCATAAGAAACTCTCCAGTCTGACATGTATAGTTAACTGATTTTTAACTCATTTTTTAAACAGCTGAATGATAGCCTATCATATGTATGCACATATTATGTACCTAATATAGATGTACAATAATTTAAGCATTCCTACATTGATAGGAGTTCAGGTTGTTTCTGTGTGGTTTTTATTTTTCACTTTACAAACCATGGTGCAAAGAACACCTCTGAACAAATATCCTCACATTCTGTTGCTTGTATTTCTGACGGCTCCATCCCTAGAAGTGGTATTATTTGGTCAACATACACATGCATTTTAAATTTCCATACACACTGCCAGATTCCTTTCTGCAGATACAGCAAATCATATGTCCACCATGAGTTTATGAGACTGTCCAGTTTCCAACATCTTTGCTAGATTGGTGTCCTTCAGTCCTTTTAATTTTTGCCAATCTCTTGGCAGGGGAGTGGCCTCCCGTTGTCCTGACTTGCATTTCCTTGATTGTTATTGAAGTTGGTCATCTTTTTATATGTATATTGCTTTGATAAAAGTAGCCCCTGCGGTGATAGGACCTTATGTTAACCTGGGGGGAGATGGAAGTGTTCTAGGGGAATCCTTTGCTCTTTACCCATGCATCCTCGGCTGCTCTCCAATGCAGAGTTGGTTGTTGCCGATATACCTGCCCATCCTCGGCTGCCCTCCCTCTCGTGTCCCCAAAGGGCGTGGAGTTTTGGTCTCAAGGGATGTGGCCATGGTGGGGGTGGGCAGAAGGTCCTGCCCCATTGGTGACCATCTCCGTCTGTTCTCTTCACTTCTAGACACCACCCAGATGAACAACGCGGTGCCCACCTCCCCTTTGCTGCAGCAGATGGGCCATCCACATTCCTACCCCAGCCTGGGCCAGATCTCCAACCCCTACGAACAGCAGCCGCCTGGCAAAGAGCTCAACAAGTACGCCTCCTTGAAGGCTGTCGGTAAGTGCTGTTTTGTTTCTTCTCTCTCTCTCCTGTACTTTTCTGTTACTACTGGATTTCCTTATCCCCTACTTTTTTTCTACTCATTTTTCTGTCTTTCTTATCTCATCTATCTATCTATCTTCTATCTGTGTATCTATCATCCATCATCTATCTATCCATCTACTATCTATGTATCATCTATCTATCTTTCAAATTTTCTCTCTATTTCTCTTTCTCTCTGTTTCTTTCTTTCTGTCTCATTCTCTCTCTGTCTCTTTCTCATGTATTCTGGGTATCTTTGCTTGGGACACAGTTTACTAAGGACCAGAGCCCCTCAGCTGCTTTCTCTCGGCCCCAGGTCAAGTCCTACCTTGCTGTGTGGGGCGGGGGGCGGGGAGGAGGAGAACGTGGATACTCATTGGGTCATACCGATACCTCAGCCCCTTCGCCATCAACTGTCTGCCCTAGCGAATCCTCAGGGAACCTGGACTTAAGATCCAGGACACTTGGTCTCCGAACCCCCTGCCCTTTAAGTGTGACACTCACCACCCACACAGTCCAGCCTTTCGGAGAAGTCAGTAAGCCTGCACATTCCTATCTCAGGGAACTTCTGTTTTTCCAGACGTAAACATTTCTGGTGTTGGGGGATGGTGGGGGGAGCCTGGAGCTCCTATTACCCGAGTTCTTATCAAGTGCCAGACATTGTATTGGCCCTTTTATAGACACTGTCTTATTTTCTCATAGTGCTCCAAAGAGGAAGGCATAAGTATTGCCCCAATTTTCAGATTAGGAAAACTGAGACTCAGGGAGGCTAATTTAACTTGCTCCAAATCAAGCAGCCTGTGGGCAACTTGAACTTGTGTTTTTATCGCTGCAGAGCCTATGCTCCTGCTGCTCCCTTCCCACAGCCCTGGGTGGGTTGGGGTTCAGTCCATTCCCCCGATTTGTACATGAGGGAGTCTGATGGTGACCCAGGCTCCTAAATAAATGACTCATGGCCCCGTTCTATAGGATGGAAGCAGCACCCACAGCAAAGTCAAGCTTTGGGGTGGGCAGAAGACTCCCAGACCCCATGCCTTCTTTTATAATCAGCTTCTCATCCTATTTCCTCTCCCCACTGCCAAGCTCCTCGTTGGAGATGGGACAGGAGACATGTGCTGATCAATTCCAGTATGAAATAGCCTAATTCTATCACAAACTCAGGACAGAAACCAAAGCACAGACATGATCACATGTCTAGGCTGCTGTCAGAACCACGGTCTACGGACATCAGATTCATAAAACAAGCATGTTGGTGCCCAACAGAGGGCGAGGCACATACTTGGAGCTTAGCGTTTGAACCAGAAGTCCATCTTTAGGAATTCATGTCCCTCAATCTCCCACGATTTCCAAATGGAACCATTTGAAGAGGGTTTGAGGGGTGCTTATAATTCTGAGGGCACAGGTTGTGCTGCCTAAATTCCAAGCCTCGTAAGACTTTACATAGTAATCTCCCACGTTTCCTGTTGAATTTCTCCACCCACCTCAACCCTCATCTACACCCATGACCACAGATTTCTTCTATTCCGTATTGTGTGTTTGCAGAGCACATACATCCTAAAAGTGTTCAGATAAACTCAGATATTACTAGGAACAGAAGGGAGCTGTTGCCTAGGAGAGAAAGAGTCAGGGCATCTGTGCCAATGTAACTGCAGGAGCCTTCATGCACTATTCAGTGGCCCACCTCCCTCTCTGAGCCTTGCATTTAGGTGATGAAGAGCATCTGCTGTTATACTTGATTCTTCTTTTGCATTAAAAAAAATCCACCCAGACGTCTTTTTCTTTTTGAACTGGTCCTATTACCCAAAACAACTCATTTCTGGGCTTCCCTGGTGGTGCAGTGGTTGAGAGTCCGCCTGCCGATGCAGGGGACTCGGGCTCGTGCCCCGGTCCGGGAGGATCCCACATGCCACAGAGCAGCTGGGCCCGTGAGCCATGGCCGCTGAGCCTGTGCGTCCGGAGCCTGTGCTCCGCAACAGGAGAGGCCACAACAGTGAGAGGCCTGCGTACCGCAAAAAAAAAAAAAAAAAACAACTCATTTCTTCAACTTAGGCCCAGTGTTTCCTTCCCCCTCAACACCCAATAGCTCTTTGGGTAAATCATAAATGGATCTTCCAACAGAATTCCTTGATTCTGTCCAGCATTGACTCAGGGCTTCTTGGTATAGCAAATGTTTGCAGTGCATTTGGAATTAAACTTGCAGTCCGAAAGTTTATTTGACACTCCTTGAGTAAGACTTTCTTCCACAAAGCTGGAACTCCTGAAATGTTTGTTGAATGAAGGAATGAGCTTGTCTTTGACAAGAATCAAAGAATAGCTTAGTTGGAAGGGAGCACCCCTATATCTTCTAAGAACTCTGAAGGGTCTCACTTGGGGTACCCTCCCCAATCCTGGCTATGGTTGATGTGCCCCTCTTCTTCTTGGTCCTTCTTTTCTGACTATTATGGGAGTTCACAAGCTTTATCTGAGTCACAGATGGTCTTGTAATGGTCTTGTGAGGTCCAGTGAGGGGCAGACTGAGCGAATGCATGACCTGATGGGTTACCCAGGAGTCCAGAGTCTGCCTGCCCAAATGAAATGCAAATCCCATAATAAACATTATTTCAAGGGTTCTCTAGTAAGGCATAATGTGACTGTGCTGTGAATGATGAAATGCGTTTCATTAACAAAATCATTACCACCCAGTAGAGAAGTTGTTTAAAAAATGGTTTGCTGTGGAAAGCTCTGCAGTCTCTGATAACCAGACTCATTTTCTAAAAATTTCAATTCAGTAAATAAGGGGAGACTTGGACAGCCTTTAGTGTTAACTGCCAAGTTCAAAAATACCTCTGGAAAATCAATGTTCTCTTGGAGGCTTTAATATTCAGAACATCAAGTGGGTTGGTCACCAAAACCCCCTGACCTCAGCTTCTTCATGTGAAAAATGAAGAACCTGAACTTTCTAGTTTCCAAGCTCCATTCTAATTTTAAAATTGGAAAATTAAACAGTTCTACTCATTCTAGTCATTAGAATACCCGTGGACCATTAAATATGTCTCCTTCATTCACTACCAACTCTGGGGAGAAAGGGGTGGGAATTATTGGTAGTTCCTGAGATAAATTCTTCCCAAACAAGACTTCCCATCTATTTAATTTACTTTGATTTGATTTAATTTTTATTTTATTTATTTAATTTTATTTTTGTTGTTTGCTTGTTGAAATCACACTCATTCATGTTTAAAGAGAGCTCTTTTCTTTCTATAATTCAGGGATTTGGGAAAGTAACATCTGGTCCTATATAGCATGTGACTACAGAACGGTCTCTGTTGCCAAGTTCATTGGCCAGTTATTGTAAAATATTGGCATACACTAGGGAGATGTAAGAGGCTAAACCTCACTGTACTCTGTACAAGAAGGAGTGATGAAGTTGAATGATTATTTGTTCAACGCTTTCATCCGTCCTGCAAACATTTAATCTGGTGTCCCTTGATTGTCGGTCCCACTGAGGCATGAACCAAGTCTGTCCCTTTCATCGATGTATCCCCAGCATGTAGCACCATGAAGGGATCCTTTCTTTTTTTTTGAACTAGTATTTTTATTCATTTCAAAAGTTCTTCCCTTTTTTCCTTTCTTTAACTTTTCCCATCCCCCACCTGCCATTTCAACCATGTAGAGCTATTTGGGAAAATTGGTCTCAGCAGAACACCAGAGAACACAAGCATCAAATATCGCCTTTGGACTATGTAATTTAAACAAAAATCTTGTTTTATCAATAACTCAAATATTATTTTAAGCATTTAGTCCATGTAATAGTAACAAAATAAATGCTTACTTCAGTGTTTTCAAAATCACTCCAGACCTCACCCTCGGCTATTCTTCTCCTTGGGGTTAATAAACTTGGGGGTCTGTATTTGGTGACCCACTGACATCTGCAGAGGTCTGACATGTTCTAAAACTGCATGATTCGTGGCTTTTTCCTCCTCTGCTGTCTTCCACAAAGGGTAAAGCCCATCTTATCTCTGCTGGCACAGGACAAATCAGTTATTGCTTCTGTGGCCTCTGATCACTCATGAAGGGATCTTAATAAGCCCTCCCAAAACATATTTGTAAAACCACTGAATAATACCACGTGACAGACACCACCCACATCATGTCAGGAGCATGAGATCATCAGCAAGATGGTGGCATATAGCACTGCCCCTGCAGTTGGTCAGGACTGAGTTTAAGATCTAGTTTATACGTTTATTGCAGAAATTACTCAACCTTCCAGGTCTCAGTTACCCCATGTGTACAATGGATATAATAAAAAATACAACTAATTGTCTATTGGGAAGATTTGATGATACAGTGCAGGGAAAGTGCTTACCCTGGTACATGGTCAGCCCTCAATCAATACTGCCCCATATGAAAGTCTCCAGACCAGAATTGTTTGTTGGTCATATTTTTCCTTGAATTTCCAAATACACTGGTACCTGGATTAACATGCAATTGGTAGATTTCACTTTGAAGGAAATAGAGAGTTGGGTCCATATCCTTCACTCTAGTTTGATGGGAAAGATGTGCCTGAAAGCTAACTCACTTTGGGACTCTGATAAAACAAACAAGCAAGCAGCAAATGACTTTTCTGAGTTGTGCTTAGGGCCAGCAAAGAGGCAGCCCAAACCTCTTCACTCTCCCCATCAGTAGCCTGGACAATGAAGGTCCATATGCCCAGAGCTATGACTCCTACAATCCATCAAAGGAAGATTCTGTTTCACTCAATTAACTCTCCTTACTAAGTCAGAAATGTGGGTTTAAACATTTTCTAAGTATTTTCTACCAAGAAAAGTCAAGAAGTGTGTGTTGTTCTAGACTGAGCCAAACTGTAACCTGAAAATTCAGTTAAGCACACAGATCCTCTGGCCTGAGCCACCTGTGGATAGGTGGTTACAATGCAAGGACCCACTTTATGGCTCCTCATAGGTCAATGTTTGCAAAGACAGTTGTGAAAGTATCCCTAAGGGTCACCTGATGATTCAGAGATGGGTGATTCCTGCCTCCGGAACTGGGAAAAGATCACTCTTTTATGTAATTCCTGATGGGCTTTGCAAATGGAAAATTGCCTGCACGTTGGCATTTAGCTCCTGTTGGCCCCGTGTCTAGTTTTTCCTCTAGGTGTCTTGAGAGTTTAAATCCTCAGCTGCTAAAGGTTCCTGACCACATGCCCTTTAGATGCTTTAGTGCAACTTATGCTGCCCAGTGAGAGAAAGAGACAGGAAGTAACAGCATTATTGATGAAAGGCTGTGCCTTTTTTTTTAATTCAAGAATTTAATAAGAAAATATTTTCTCTGTTGCTATTTGACAGTCTATGAACTGTTTTCCCAGTACCATGTTACATTTTCCAATAGCACTTTTTAAAACCACAGCAACAATGCACTTAGATGTGGCAGGAATTCTTTTTCACTCTTTCTGTAGGAATCATGTGTGAAAACCCTAAGTGATGCATAAGCCCCTCGAATGTGAATTAACCTCTGCTAGTTTTTCCTTTTGTCATTGTTATGGAGGAAAGTGAGCTAGTATCATTGACCCAAACAGTACACCTCTGAAGGAGGTATCAGTCCCAACGTCAGAAGATGGGGAAACTGAGGCTTGGTATAGTTAAGTAATTTTCCCAAAGTCACACCCAAAGAGCCAAGACTCATATTTGGTTTAGCCTGATTCAGGTCATCTTCTTCCCACAAAACGATGCTGTCTCTCACAGAGCAATTTCTGGCACCAGAGGTTATAACCAGGCCAAAAAAAAAAAAAAAAAGATTGAAAAGGCCCATTTTCCTCTTTGTGGGGGAGGACTTACTAAGGTATTAATTGTTTTCTTTGTTTGAAGGTAAAAGTTTTCTCATGATGCTGAGTATAATTGAGGTACAACATGTTTAAGGTACATTATAGTTGAGGTATAATATCATATGTATAGTATAATACTCAGATTGTAATTTTACAATAGTGTGACTGCTGAAAATGTACATACACTAGGGTCATCAACATCCCAGTAAGGATAAGAAATATTTTCCTCTCCCAGAAAGTTCCCTCATGGCCGCTTCCTCTCAATGCCGTAGGCCCATCCTCTTTACATAAGCATTTAATTTTTCACCCAAAAAATATTTATCTAATGTCCATTAGTGTCACCAAGCCCATAATGGGACCTTAGCTATATATTTGGTAGCTTGTGTGCCATCTTATTAAGTGCCCTTATTAGCTTTGGATTTATGAAACAAAACTTGTTACTGTCTTGCCCTGTCTTAGATAGTGGGGACAGAGGTGACCACAGCTTTTTTCTTGCCTTCAAGGCAGTCATGGATTTGATTTGGGAGCAAACGACTTCCTTGGGCTTAGTGACTCAGTGACTCGGTCAGGCGTGTGTCCACCCGCACAGGAAGATCTGGGGCCGCATCACTACTTCCAGATGTCAATAATCCTGGCTCAGAGGGAGAAGAAACATGAAGTCGTCCCAGGCGGGTCCCACTTAATTTTAAGTTCGTCACTCTTCACCTGTCATTCCAATTTCCCCTCTGTTGTTAGTGATGAGGGTGAAGAGCTCATATCCGCAGGAGGAATGTGGCAATTTGAACATCCTTTGGTACGCCTGGGAGGCCAACCAGAAATGTTTAAATGGGGCCGGATCTGTGCTCTGTAATCATCCAGATCACAGACTGTTCCCTACATCTCTTCCCAGCTGGCAGCCTGATAAATCTCTGGAAATTGTGCAGAAATGTTGAGGACTTGGTTTTTCCAGGTAGATTCCTAAGAAAGGAAACTGGAGCTAGTAGCGCACGCTGATTGGTCAGGCCGCCAGCCAGTGGGCAGAGGCTGCTGCTTAGGCACGTGCGCAGGTTTGCCTCGGTTTGAGTAAAACCCGATCTTACAGAGAAGGTCTATCGAGGACCGGGATAGGCTGTAGCCATAGTCATTCTCACCATCCTTTACAAAAGGGTCACTATGGGGTTCTCCTAATAATAAGAGATACCCCCAGGGCTCATCCAGTACATCTGAAATGGAATTCAATTTAGAGAAACTGATTTATAATCAAAGTCCCAGGCATTATGGGATTCTCAGATAACAAGTTTGATTCCTTTAGCATTGAGGGGAATTTCCTTACCTCAGGAAGAATGACCCTGTGGAGAACCTTGAGTTCATTCATTCATTCAACAATATTTTTCAAACACAGACTGTGTGCTAGGCACTGTGAAAGCGGGGTCTCCACTCCACCCAGCCTGCCACCCAGCATTTAAAGTTGCAGTCAGCAGAGCCTGCCCCGACCTTGAATTTGGAGCTAATGGTGCTCCCCCCACCTTTTTAGCAGGGGGATTGCAATAAAAGAGGATTAAAATTTATCTCTTGTCAACAGAGCGTTATTAGCCAAAGTGACCTCATGTAACTAAAACTTTGCTTTCTTTCTTAGAGGGTTGAAATTTACAGCCACCTAGGAATTCTCTCTCTCCCTGAAAACATCTAGACTTTCTTCAGGGGAACCTCTCTTGATCCTGTGTTGGGTATTATCTTGATCGTGCTTCAGGGCCTTGCAGAGAGAAGTGTTCACATAATCGTAATTGTGCATTTGGTCCCTCGCCCTGTTCCCTGGTCCCCTGAGACCTGCGCCCCTTGGAGGCTGCAGCTGGGGTGCCTGCAGAGCATCTGGGAGTTGAGGGCACAGCACACGTGGGAAGCCCGTGAACAGATCAGCATCTCTCCATTGTTGTTTTTTTAGGAAGTTCTGAGGGTGACTGGACAGTGGCGACACTTAAGTCACCGAAAGGTACCGTATGGCTTTTTCTAGCTCTTTTGTCCAGGTGTCGTTGGATTTGGCATTAATCCATGAAGGCACAGAGAATCCTGGTGTCTGTGTGCACACATGTGTCCGCGTTGGGTGGACCTGCAGGTCCGTCTGAGTTCCAGTGTGTAGGTGTTTGTGTGTGTGTGTGTGTGCGCGTGTGCACCTGGGGTGGCACGTCTGTGCTCCGGGCTGTTGTGAAAAGTGTGCCACTCCTCACTTCCCGATGTTCATTGCCTGAAGGAAAATGTCACTATCAGAAACTATCCCAGGTAAGACATCCAGGAGACGTTTTTTTCTCAGAAAACTGTGCAGGCAAATGGCAAAATATAAGGTAAATTAATGCAGGGGGAAAAACACAAATTGTAAGGGAGAGATAAACAGAGTCAGATTGTTGGCCCTGGGTCTTGGAAATGATTAGCCTTTTGGGGAACAGATGCTATTTTCAACTTTCCTGGCTACCATGGTGAGCATCAAAAGTTGGTCCCCTTGAGTCTGTGTGTTAACTAGCTGGGTGACTGGGCTAGGTGGTAGCTATAATTTATTAACCCCCTACTATGTGCCAGACAGAGGGCTGGGCCCTTGATGAAATTTTGTCCTTGGACTGTCCGATGACCCAGCCATGTATGTGTTGTCCTTCCCCTTCAGAGTCGAGGACATGGGCCTCTGAGCGAGGCTAGCTCTTGCTTGTCTAAAGTCATATAGCTGCTAAGTGATGAAGCTGAATTTGAACCCGTGTCTGCCTGACTCTAATGCTTAAGTTATTTCTCACTGGGATGTGATGGGAATGGCTATTTTCCAGAACAGACTGGAAACTCAGTTCTCTTCTTTCTTCACTCCTTATGCTTTGTTGGATTTGGTAGTTGGGAGGATGTAGCTGACCCAAGCAGGTGAAGGTCAAACCCTTTAGTGACCTTGAACTGGGAGAAGTTCGAACATATTGCAGGGCTGTAGGTAAGATACTGGTAGGGCCCTTTTGCCTTCTGAAAAGACAGTTCTGGTTTCTAAGTGGAGACTGGATCGGGGGAGGGTGGGCTGGAGTTGAGGTCACCTTCTGGAAGGCTCTTGCAGTCATCCAGGTGGGCAGTGCCCCGAACTGGGGTGGGTAGAGGATGAAGAGAAGAAAATAGAGCAGGGGAGTGATGAAGAGGCTGCAGAAGGTGTGAGTGAGGGCGTGGGAGGGCAGAGGAGGGAGCCGTGCGCCGCCCCGGGGTTCTCAGGTTTGAGCCACTTGAGTGCGTATCAGCATCCCCTGGAGGAGTGTTAAAACCTAATTCCTGGACCCAACCCCAGAGCTTCTGATTCACTAGGTGTGGCCAGAGGAGCTGAACTGCTAATGCTGCTGCTGCTGGTCTGGGGACCATACTTTAAAAACCACTGCAGTAGAGAAATCTTGCTGGGAAACTAAGACTGTTTGACTGGGTCTCCAAGCATCTTTCTGTGGGTTGAGGGTTCTGAAGACGGAAGCTTGACCAGAGTCCCAGAGGCTCCGAAGCAACCTGAGCTCTGGGGCGGGGTGGGGGGAATGAGGGGTATCACCCCATATTCCAGAGTTGGGAGTGAGAGCTTTAGACCCTCGTGTCTAATGAGAACCCCTTGATTACCCAGTTGTTGCCTTGAGAGAGGCAGATTTTTTGGGTCTGCATTAGATAATAACTATTCACATGTCAACATCCATTTTTAGAAATGCAAACAATTTGGAACATGACAGACCTACTAATTTGAGGCATAAACTTTTTTTTCCTTCCCTTGTGAAAAACAAAGCCATTACGATTCCCATGACAACATTTAGAGGCAGTCAGCATCCCTGTCTTTGTATCAGCCTGTTGTTGTCTGATGCATTTAGAAAATATTTCAGGACAGGTCAAAAGCAAGGGCTTAGAGGCTATTTTTCTACTCAAACCAGGCTAATTTCCCCTCTCCTCCTAAATGCATCTTTATTTAGCTTGCTTTGTCTGGGGAAGAGAAAAGGGGTCCCAGAGAGGGGAGGCCCAAGTTCCTCTGGGGTCACTGATTTTCCCTATTGTTTTCTACTCAACCTCCAGACCCTGAATCTACATGAGGCATGATAACAAGGTCAGGGGGGTTGTACACCTTGCCACCTTCTTGAAAGACAGATATCAGCAGGGTGTGATGGACTTAGCCTCAGACACACCTGAGTTCTGATCGTGGTCCCGTCATTGGTACTCTTGTTACTTTCTCCAAGTCATTCAACCTCTCTGAGCCCCTCCTTTCTGATCAACAAGATGGAGAAACACTATCACCCCCCTCCTAAAGTTGCTGTGAGGACGATGTGAGATAACATGTACAACACATGTCACAGTGCGTGGCATGTCAAAAGTGATAAACACATGAGGTTGTAACTGATATAATTATTACTATTATTATCAGTTGAGCAAATTAAAGCTCTGAAAAGTCTCATGGTAAAAAAAACTGTCAGACTCTGTATAGCCCATCATTTCCCAAACACTTTTGACGTCTGATCTCTTTTCTCTATGGAAAACCAGTTCACATCCTGAGCTCCAGATACTGGGATGTTGCTAGGAACTCACTTTGGGAACACAGAGCATGGGCAGATGGATGGGTGTGCCTTGGGGAGGTTGGATAAAGAAGCAGTAGCTTCAAAGGAGAAAGGGCTAGGTCCCTGAAGATACAAGTTCCCTGCTTTCACCTGCATTGGCTATAACTCACTTGGGAGGGGAATCCTATCTGCCAGGAAATGGCAAACAAATCTTAGTGGTTTGCACTATCCATTTTTCACTACCTGAGGTTTTCCAAGAAAGTCTCCCCCTAGTGGTCACTGCTGTAGGTCCACGTGCCCAGCCCTGTGGACTCCTGGAATAATTAATACCCAGGATGGAAGAAGACACCACCGCCTCAATCCCAGTGGACTGCCCTAACCAGTATGAACACGTATCATGGAAATACATTTATTTTGCAAAACGAATCTTTGAACCTGATCTGTCCTTAGTCTAGCACGCCATTGGAGCCTAGAACTTGGGGGAAACTTCTAGCATAGTGCTGTGATTTCATCACTCTAGCTCTGACTAGAATCAGGTTGTGTGGTCTTGCCCAAGCCAGTCACATGCTCTGGACTTTCATTTCTACCATTTCCGAAATGGAGGAGATGATAGTATTCACATTCTATCAGGTTTGGGGGAGAAATTTTATGAGACAATGCAAATAATAACCTTCAATGAAGCAATGAAGAAAATACACTTTTTCACCCTTTATGCTTCTACAGATGAGGGAACTGAGTTCTCTTGAGATAAATGAGGTTGCCAACACTCACACAGGGCATCACACCCAGGACCAGGACCCAGAACTCAAAGAATGGCTTAAGACCCCAATGTTCATAGCAACACTATTTACAATAGCCAAAACATAGAAACAACCTAAATGTCCATCAACAGATGAATGGATAAAGAAGATGTGGTACACACACACACACACACACACACAATGAAATACTACTCAGCCATTAAAAAGAATGAAATAATGCCATTTGCAGCAACATGGATGGATCTAGAGATTGTCATACTAAGTGAAGTGAGTCAGACAGAGAAAGACAAATACCATATGATATCACTTATATGTGGAACATAAAAAAATGATACAAATGAACTTATTTACAAAACAGAAATAGACTCACAGACGTAGAAAACAAACCTATGGTTACCAAAAGGGAAAGACGAGGGGACAGATATATTAGGAATTTGGGATTAACAGATATACACTACTATATATAAAATAGATAAACAACAAGGACCTATTGTATAGCACAGGGAACTATATTCAATATCTTGTAATAATGTATAACAGAAAAGAATCTGAAGAAGAATATCTATCTATCTATCTGAATCACTTTGCTGTTTGCCTGATCATTGTAAATCAGCTATACTTCAATTAAAAAAAAATCAGTCTTTAAAAAAAAAAAGAATGGCTTAAGGACTTGACCCAGAATCAAGGGAGATGCTTTTTACCAATGTCCATCCTGGGCCTACCCACTCCTATGGGCCTGGAACCTCTGGATTTTTCACTTTTCATTTTTCACTTTTCATTTTAAAAATGCACCTCCTGGGTCATTTTATGTGCATTCAACTCTGGACCTACATTTTCCTTAAACCCAATCCTAGATACAAACACAGCTTACCCCAGAGCACCAGTTTTCGCACGCCAGCATTCCTCATGTATTCCAAAAATACATGAGCATTTTTGCTGTTTTCTTAGTTGGGGTTTGATCTGGGGACTAAAGCTGGAAGGTAAGAGCATTGGAGATGGATGGTCTTGGATTTGGTATCCTGCTCTGCCACTTATCATCTGTGGCAGAGTCAGTTGGCAGCCAAATTACTCAGCATCTCTGGGCCTTAGTTCTCATCTGTTACATGGAAAAAAATGATATTGCCTCATCACCTCCCTTTAAGAGGGTTTAAATTAGATCATGTAGGTGAAACGGCTAAAAACAGTGTCTAGTACATGGTAAGCACTCAAGAAATCCTAGTTCTTTCTTTCTTCTGAGAAAATTGATGTAGCTCGGTGATAAATATTCATCCAAGAGATGCTACAGAAGCACAGAAAATATGTGATTTGGGTTACAGTTCTGTTGGAGGGTACACAACCCGGGGAAGGACTCACTTAAAAGTAACCTTAAAACATTACTTCATAAAAGTCAGGCTTTTGCAACTTTCTTACTTGGGTTATTGGTTTGTGGGTGAGCAGCAGGGTACAGAGCAGGTGGAGGATAAGGAAGTGGTTTTTTTTTTAATAAAAATCAAATCCTACCAGCTTCTGAGTTCAGCCTCTTTGGAAAAGCATACAGCAAGCACTGGCATTTTGATGAGCTTCCTTGGGAACCCATAGGGCATGAAGTGAGCCTGTGGAGAGAGTTCTGTGCTTTGCAGAAAATGCCATTGCAGCAAGATAGCAATACTACTATATATAAAATAGATAACTGATAAGGACTTACTGCATAGCATAGGGAACTCTATTCAATACTCTGTAATGACCTATATGGGAATAGAATCTTAAAAAGAGTGGATATATGTATATGCATAACTGACTCAATTTGATGTACAGCAGAAACAAATACAACATTGTAAATCAACTATACTCTAGTAAAATTTTTTTAAAAATGTGTGTCCCTCTGAGGCTAAGCTGGCTAGATATCATTCATGCTAAATATCCCCCAAATCTTGCATGGTGCAGCCATCACATAGTAGACACTCAACATACATTATATTAATAAATTATTAATTGAAACTGAGCACCACATTTGAAGGGAATCTTGTTGTCTTTTCTAAAGAGGCCCTGGGAAATAGAAAAATCAACCAGGTGGAAGCAGGGAGTGGCCTGTGTTTAGATCCAGTGCTGCCTCTGTTCTGTTGGGTGTCCTTGTGCCCACAGCTCCAGTTGGCTCTCCTATAAATGGAAGGCTGGGATCATTGATCTCATTGGCCCCTCTATCTCCATAAGTAAAGATCCCAGTCTTTGCTATGATTGGCTTGCCTTGTCATGCCAATTTCCTACCTCTGAACAAATTGTTATGGTGAGGGCAATGAAATGGGTTGTTTGTAGTCATCGGGGAATGGTTAGGGGGTGAAGGAGTGGAGGGGTGTGTCATCCAAACCATTTGGATGAAGAGTAGGGGAGGGCTTCCCTGGTGGCACAGTGGTTGAGAGTCCGCCTGCCGATGCCGATGCCCCGGTCCGGGAAGATCCCACATGCCGCAGAGCGGCTGGGCCCATGAGCCATGGCCGCTGGGCCTGCACGTCCAGAGCCTGTGCTCCACAGCGGGAGAGGCCACAACAGTGAGAGGCCCACATACCACAAAAAAAAAAAAAAAAAAAAAAAGAGTAGGGGAAATATGGATCCCCACCTGGAAATTGGGGCTCTTCCTGGGAGTAGGGTGAGTGAATGATTGGCATTTGTATCAGTTATCCATTGTTACAATAATGCTGCATAAGAAACAACTTCAAATCTCATGGCTTAAACTTATTTAGCTCAGCATTTATTGAGATCAGGGGTCTATGTGCCATTGATTTATCCTGATGCAGGAGGTTCTTCTTGTCTGAGCTGAGTTCACCCATATGACTTAGGGTTGGATGGATGCTGGCTGATGTAGGCTGGTTTCAGCTGGAAAGACTGGGTGACTTGGCTCTGCTCCAGGTGTCTTTTATCCTTAGAGAAGGTAGCCCAGACGTGTTCTCATGATGGGGGCAGAGGTGCAAGAGAGCAATCAAACACCAGCAAGCACTTTTCAAACTTCTGTGTGTGTCATGTCTTCTAACCTTCATTAATCACATGATGAACTCAGAATCCAGTGGTGGGGAAACAAGATCCTCTTTTTTGGGGGGTGAGTTTCAAAGTAACATAAAAAGAGTGTGGATACAAGGAAGGGGGAAAAAATGGAGGTCCTTCATGCATTCATCTAACACAGGGTCCCAAATCTTATCATTATCTACTTTGAGATGGTCCTTTGCACATTGGAAGGAAGTATGTAGGATTAAGGAGAGTTAACTTTTATTTCCTTACTTTAAAAAACCACCAGTTATATAAAATTTTACCAGTTCAGAGGTTGATCGTAAGACAAACCATGCAATGAATTTCTGAGAAGAAATATCTCCATCTATGGAGCAGCAGTGCAGGATGAAGGGCTGTGAATTAGTGCACAGTTTCCAACCAGGGCCCTTCAATGCAGGGGGCTCTGTGGTCAGCCTTGGATGGAGCATGAGTCCAGCCAGTTTTGTTCAATAGCCTTTCAGAAAGTGGTGACTGCCCAACAGGACTGTCTAAGGCAAGAGACAGAGGGCTTAAGGTTTCATAGGTCCATTGGCAGTGAGATGTTCACAGAGGGCTCCCTGCAGCCACAACAAAGGGGCTGATCATGCAGCTGAATAGCTTTGGTGCAAAGCCCAAGCCAGGCACTGTTTCAGAATTGTCATCAGCAAAGGCAGCAGTGCCTCCTCTTGGGACCCTCAGGGCTAAGATAAAAAAGGGCCAGGATCCCATTCTCCCCTTTCCAATTTTCTCTCTTAGAGAGATAAGCCTTCAGGAAAGATGTGTGGCCCTGTAGAAACAGCCAGGAGTCCTGGCTTTAATTAGAACCTGGTTCAAATGTGATTTTCCCTCCTTGTGTCTCTACAACGAGGCCCAGAACCAGGTGAAATGGGGGCTAATTTGCCATAAAGACAAATCTTCCCATCTCCTCCTGGCTCTCTCTTGACTGGGAAGCTAGGCTTTTTTCCTGCCTTTCTTGTTTCTGCCTGCTGAGACAACCACAGGAGCCTGTGCAGCTTTATAACATGTATTTCAAAAGAAGGGAGAAATACCTGGGTATTTTTTTTATCATGAACTGTTTCCTCTTTTACTGTTTCATTCAGCTCATGATGGAGAGAAAAAAAGTAGAGACCCAGAAAACACTCCCATGTAAATAAAAGTTCAGTACTGTCCTAGTGAACCAAAAGGCCTCACAAATACAGTGGCTTAAGAGAAGTATATTTCTCTCTCGTGTAATAGCCCCAGAGGGGGTGGTCCAGGTTGGTGGGGCAGCTTTACTTCAAGCTGTCACTCAGGGACCCAGGTTCCTCCAACATTGTTGCTCTGCGGCCACCTACTGTATTGTCCTCATCTGCGTTGTTATAATTAGTTGCTGTCATGGCCTATGGGAGGGGGGAGAGAGGACACCCAGGGCAACCAATTTTATTTTAAGTGAGTAAGTTGAAGTGGAAATTGAATGCATCACTTTTGCTAACAGTCCATTGGTGAGAGATTAGCCACATGGCCAAATTTAGCTTCCAAGAAGGCTAGGGAAATCTAGCTCAGGATTAGGTGGCCATGTGCCCAAGAAAAAAGATGGAAGAGATCTGGATGACAAGTAGCAGTCTTTTACAATATCATGTCAGATGGGGTATACGTTTAAGGAGCCTACTGTGTGCCAGACATAATGGTTTGTGCTTTCACACTTTGTCACTTGTTTACTTCTCTGCTGCACTTTGCAAAGTAGATCTTCTTATCCTCACTTTATTTTCTGACAATGACAGCAGTAGCAGCTACTATCCAATGAATACCTACCATGAAGTAAGGACATTGGTACTTTACATTATACAAGATAATTTACATGATTCTTTTGAGTACCATAACCCCCTACTACATAGACATTGTTATTTTATTTTCCACTTTATTGGTGAAGCTTAGAGAACTTAGGTAACTTGCTTAAGGTCTCCAGCTTATAAGTGGAAGAGTTGGGATTTTAACTCAGGTCCATCTGCTCTTCAAGTTCATGCTCTTTCTACCATATTCTAAAGAAGATTTTACAGTCACAGCATTCTTCCAAACTCTGCTATCTGCTGTATAAACAAGTTGCACTGAGTCCTCCATGCTCTCAGCTTCACTAATCCTTCTTTCTCTCTCAGCATGCTCAGATCTTATTGCTGACCTCTTGCCTTTCAAGGCTCTACTATGGTTGTCAAGAGCTCAGTGTAGGATTCAGGAGCAACACTTGGAATACTTTGTCATCATCAAAAGTGATCGCTGCTCTCTGAGTGGTGGGGAGGGGAGAGTGGAAGCACAGGGAAGAGAATACTGGTGAATATCTCAAAATGGGATCCCCCTACATTGTCATGGAGGGAGTCGGTCTGACATAGCATGAAGAGACCAGGCAACCACACCTACCTCATTGGCTTGGGCTGGGGTGGGGAGCCAACTACATGAGATGATACCTGTAAAGCACCTGGATGGTGCCTGGCTGGAGTGGTGACGAAGCTTCAGGCTCCTCCCAGTTCTAAGAGAAGCATATAGCTCCTTATCCAACCCAGTTCTTTAACAGGAAGCCACTTTTTGTTGGTGACTGGCCAGCACTCCCGCCAATGCCAGTGCATCTCAGAGGATGCAAGACCCATACTCTTGTAATGCAGTAGCCAACTGAGTGCTGAGAGCCTGGCAGGGAGAGTCTCTCATGACACCCCAGCTCCCTTCTCTTGCCCCACTTTAAGGAAGAAAAAGGTACACATATATTGCCTCCAGGGGGAATTGGAGACGTCATGAAATTTCCAGTTGTGACATTTTGATGTCTCCTCTTGTGAATAAGATTTACATGTATATCTCAATCCCTGATGTTTTGAGAGGAGGAATCAAGAACAGTGTCTTCTCCTTATAATTCTCACTCTGTCTTCCACCTTCTTTAGTTTTGGGGGAATGTTTTCCTACAGATAGAAACTTACTAAGGAAACAAGAGTTTCTTCTATAAGGCAGGCAGATGGTTAAATAGATGGTGAATGTTGTCACAGATTCGTAAATTTCAGGATACTTGGAATTCAGCCAGGTGTCAAGGGTTCAGATCCCAGCACTGTCACTTGGACAAGTTGCCAAAGCTCTCTTGCTTCAGTTTCCCCATTTATAAAATGAGACCAATAATAACACCTACCTCATTAGGATATTGAGAGGATTAAAGGGGGTAACAAATGTCCGTTCCTTAGCCGGGTGCCTGGAACAGAGCACGCCCTTGATAAAGGTGAGCTCTGACTCAGGTTACACTGGGTGAGCTGGGAAGGGGGCGTGTCCGCACAGCCTGCTGCTGGATCCAAGCGGTCTCTTTAACCAATCCCCGCCCCCTGCGCCTGACTCCATTCTACCTCCCCTGAGCTATGGCTGCTAGAGAACATCCATGCCTCTGCAAGTTTTCAGCCAGGGGTTTGGAGCTGGGCAGCAGCCTGCTTCTCCTGCCCCAGAAGCTCCAGTCCTTCTATCCCTGTAAAGCACAGGTCACGTAGCCTTCTACAGTGTGGACGATGTATTAGTTAGAGAAACAGAACCAGCTGGATATTTGTGTGTGGCTGCGGCAATCCTTGGCATACTTTGCCTTATGTCGCTGTATCACTCCAGTCTCTGCCTCTGATTTCACATGGCCTTCCTCTGTGTGTGTGTGTGTGTGTCCAAATTTCTTTATTATTATAAGGACACCAGTCGTTGGATTAGGATCCACATTAATCCAGTATGACCTCATTTTACCTTGATTACATCTGTGTGATAGGTATGTAGGATATATTTAATGTATATATTATATATATGCATATTATATATGTAGGATATATAGGATATATACATACAAATACGTATATATGGAATATATGTATATATGGAGAATTATTGCAAGCAATTGAATCACACAATTATGGAGGCTGAGAAGTCCCATAATCTATTGTCTGCAAGCTAGAAACCCAGGAGGCTGGTGTTGTATTTCCAGTCCTAGTCTGAAGGCCTGAGAACCAAAGGAGCCAGTGTTGTAAATCCCAGGTCAAGGGCAGGAGGAGACTAATGTCCCAGCTCAAGCAGGCCAGGCAGGAAAGGCATGGATCCTCTCTTCCTCTGCTTTTTGTGGTATTCAGTCCCTTAACAAGTTAGGTTGGTGCCCCTCTACATTGGAGAGGATGGTGTGCTTTACTGAGTCCACTGATTCAAATGCTAATCTCATCCAGACCCAGAAATAATGTTTAATCTGGACACCCTATGGGCCAGTCAAGTTGACATATAAAATTAGCCATCAGAGATCAGAAGATGAAGCATCCTGCCCATTTCTAATATTTGAGAGAATGTCACTGGAATCAAACTGTCTCTGGTGCTTTTCTTCCCTTATCAAATGTTTATTATTGTATCCTACTATGTGCCAGGTACTGGGCTAGATGTTGGAGATACAGTGATGAGCAGAGCAGATATGATGTCTAACCTAACTGGAGCTTATATTCTAGTCAAAGGAGATAGACAATACACAAATAACTAAGAAAGACAATTTCATATATGCAGACTAAGAACATATTAAAATAGGGAAAGGTGATGAAAGCAACGGGGGTGTTTTCACTGGGTCATCAGGAGGAATTTTCTGAGTGACCTTTGATCAGAGAACCAAATGACAAGAAGGATCCAAAAAGAAGGGTGCTTTGGCAGTGAGAACAACAGGGACAAGGTCCAGTGGCTCTGAGATGGTGAAAAGCTTGGCGTGTTCAGGAATAGAAAGGAATCCTGTGTGTGTAGCTGGATTGAATAGCATCCTCCCCCGACCCCGACCCAGATCTACTCAGAACCTCAGAATGTGCTCACACTTGGACATAGGGTCTTTGCAGACGTAACTAAGTTAAAATGAGGTCATCCTGGATTAATGTGGGTCCTAATCCAATGACTGGTGTCCGTATAAGAAGAGGGAAGTTTGGACACATAGACACACACAGAGAGGAGGGTCATGTGAATTCAGAGGCAGAGATTGGAGATGCAGCTACAGGCAAGGAATGCCAGGATTACTGCAACCACCAGAAGCTGGAAGAGGCAAAGAAGCATACTTCCCTAGAGCCTGCAGAAGGAGCACAGACCTACCGACACCTTGATTTCAGACTTCTGGCCTCCAGAACTGGTAAAGAATAAATTTCTGTTGTTTTAAGTTGCCCAGTTTGTGGTAATTTGCTATGGCAGCCCTAGGAAACTAAGTACACTATGTGATGGGTCATAATAAGCATGGGAGAGATGAGGGTGGGCAAGCAACAGCCAGAGGCCAGGCCATGCCGACCTTCGGGGTCACAGCAAATCATTTGGATTTGATTCTTAAGTGTGATGGGAAGATTAATCGCTCTTTCAGTATTGGACCAAAGATAGGGACAAATCAGGAATTGTTGAAAGCTTAGGGTGGGACCTTGCTTACCAGGTGAAATCCATCACCTGAGACCCAAGATGATCACCAAGGGAGAAGGAGTGGTAGGAACCCCTCCTTAAGATATCCTTGGCCCAAGGAAAGAAGGTAGGTGGGAGGCCACCTGCCAAGACCCCCAGATGTGTAGCTTGTTTTGAAAACTGGTTATTACCTTGATTCTCCATTTCCATGGAGGCGAAGCTCCATCCCACCCAGCACCTGTACAAATGTCTGCTGCTAATTAAGAGAGAGACAGATGGAGGAAGGTACAGTTTAATTTTGAAGCCTTGGTTCCTTCAAGGCAATTAGGCTGATTGGAAGGAAAGCACCTTTTTCATTCTTTCTTCCTCTTTTTAAATGAAGAAAAATCAAAACGGAGAGGACCAGTGTTGTTGAAAGCCTCACACATCTGTTACCTGGTCGGCTTGTTAACCACCTGCCCACGAGGTACCTGGGTTGATTAGGTTAATGCATTTATTAATGGGGCTTACAAGGCTGCTCAATGAATCTGTGATTTCCTTCACAAGCCGCTTTTTAATACACTAAGACAGGGACCACAGTGCACAATGCCGAGAGTGGCCAGGTAAGTATTTCTTTCCCATCCTCGGTATCTAAATCAGAGGGGATGAAAAAGAGGATTTCACAAAAATTGCATTTCCTGGTTGTGGGAACAGTTCATTCACCTAACCACCAACCACATCCTTGTTGAAATTATCTTGAAAATAACTCTTTGAAGGATGGTTTTATGCCCCATGCAGCAAGTCTGTACCTGCTCTGCACTTGTCAAAAACACCTCTGAGTCATGTGGAGGGGGGATAGACAAACAAATAGATGTGAACGATATAATCCTGCATACAGGACATTAGATGATCTGATGACCCCTTGTTTTCTTCACTTTATTACATACATATCCTTTCAGTTTTTGAAGCTACCATGCTACTTCCCACCTCAGGCCTTTTGCAAATGTTGTTCTGTATCAGTTATCTACTGCTGCGTAACAAATTACCCCAAAACTTAGTGGCTTAACATAGCAACTGTTTATTGGGCTTGTGGTTCTGGATCAGCTGGGAAGTTCTTCTGGTTTGGGCTGGCTTAGCTGCTTTTGGCCAGGCTTACTTAGTGTCTGTGATGAGCTGGCAGGTGGGCTAATGGCTGCACAGTCTAGGATGGCCTCACTGGGTATCTGGCAGGTAGCAGGCTGCTGTTGGCTGTGGTGAACATGGGCAACTGGACTGCATGTTTCTCATCCTTCAGGAGGCTAACCTGGGCTTCCTTTTTCATATGGAGGCAGGGTTCCAAGATCTGATAACAGAAGCTGTAGAACTTCTAAGAGCCCAGGCTTGGGGTGTGTGTGACATAATTTCTGCTACAGTCTACTGGTTAAAGCCAGTCACAAGGTCAGGCCATATTCATAGGGTAGGGAAATAGACTCCACCTCTCGATGGAAGGAACTGCAAAGTATTACAGCTATTTTTGCAATACACCCCATGTGCGCTCACCTGGATGCTGTTTCTGTTACTCTTCACTTTCAGATTCCAACTAAGAGAGCATCCTCAAGGATGCCTTCCCTAACCGGCACCTCATCCCAAACGTATCAAGGCCCCTTCTTGTGTCGTCTCATAGGGACAGCGAGGCACTCAATACACATGGCAGCTGGAGGGAAGCAAAGAGGGAAGGAAGAAAGGAAGGAAGGGTGGTTAGTTTGGATGAGTGCTTCCTTTGTGCTTAACTGGGTATCTGGCACAGAGTGCTCAGTAAATGTCTGTTGGATTTAATCCAGTGCCTCTTTGATAAGCCAGAAGACAGACAGAATATATGTAGTGACTAGTTACTCTCTTTCAGAATTGTGTTATATAGCTTATATGTCTCATATAATTTATTCTTAACAATAAACCTCAGCGTAGTTATATTATCTTCATTTTACAGCAAAAGAAATAGAGATAAAGGAGTTTGACATTCCCAAGGTCTCATAGACTCAGGTCTGTCTGATTCCAAAGCCTACAGATTTTTGTCCCACCCTTGCCCCATATACCAAACACTCTATGTTCAGGGGTTTCCCAATGACAGGTTCACCGAGAGACAAATTCAGGGTTGGGTGTGGAGAAGGATGTATTGTAGGTTCTCCACGGGCGACTCCATGATTCCTCCTAATGGGGGCTGCTTCCCATACCTGCACTGATAGGGCAAAAATTGAATGCCCCTGTGACTACTTTTCTTTAGAACTTTTTGAGAGGACATCACCTATCCTACCTGTTGGGGCACCTGTTTCATAATCAATTTCCTCAGTTTGTCAGAAACGGGAACCTTCCAATGCATCCCTTGCTCTGAGCTTCCCTTAGACTCGTCCATTGTCTGGAAAGAGGAATTTGGGAATAAATGGTTCTGGATCGTGCCCGGGGACATAATGAGGGTGGGTGAGACTTTCAGTAAGGGACTGAAAGCAGTTTAGTGAGAGCAAATAGATGTGAAAATGGAAAACTAGAAAAGAGCAGTCAGGACTATGGTAGCGCAGAGGTTCCTGAGGGAGCCAGGGAATCAGAAAGCATCACCTTAGCTTAACCTTGAAAGATGAATAACAGAGCATCTGATGTAAATGAAGGGGTGAGACACGTCAGCTCTATCCTCTGGTTCTCCGACCAGCTCAGAGACCTCATTATTAATACTCATAAGACTGGATAGTTCTTTATAGCACTTACTATATTTCTACTTTTATGTAATTTGTGAGATTATTTGGTCACGTTCTGTCCTTCCTTCATAGAATGTCCACCCCACAAGGACAGGGACCTTGTCTGTTTCTGATTCTCCCAATGTCCTTATACTTACAATGTCTATCACCTGGCCTGTGCCTATTTGATGTATGACTAAATGACTGAGAAAAATTGCTGGGAGAGGTTTTGGTAAATGGTAACATGGTCAGTTTTAGAAATATGCCTTTGGGGGACTTCCGTGGCAGTCCAGTGGTTAAGACCCTGAGCTTCCACTGCAGGGGGCACGGGTTTGATCCTTGTTTGGGGAACTAAGATCCCACAAGCTGAACAGTGTGGCCAAACAAAACGTAACAAAACGAAACAAAAGAGGAAATATGCTTTTGGCTGTAGTGTGGACAGTGGCCTGGGGGAGGTGAGACTCAAGGCAGGGGAGCCAGTTTGGTGGCACAAGTAGAGCAGCATTCAAAGCAAGGAGGAGGCATAGCATAGGTTAGAGAAGCATTTGGTAGGTACGATGGGAAGGACCTGTGGGTTAGCAGTTGTGCTGAGGAGAAGAGGAGGGTGACATCGGCACCTGCTCCTGTGTTTCTGGCTTGAGTAACTAGAGAGTTGGTGTTCCCACTCGTGAGAGAAGGAAGAGCCTGGAGAACAGATGTGAATGATGTTGATGGGTTCAGTCTTGGCCACCTTGAGTGGGAGATGCCAGTGACTCTGTCCTGGAGGTAACCAGATACATGAGTTTTGAAATCCAAGGAGGGATGTCAGAATATCCTTCTCTTGAAACATCATGGCATTGGAAACCTAGAACTTTTCTCTGGAAGACAGAAAGATGCGATTCTAATACCAACTCGAATGTAACTCATGCCACCTTAAGGAATGCATGGTATTTCGGGAATGTGTGCTCTTCCCATGTCGGTAGCTATTCCATAGTTCCTTTTGGCATTGATAGTCTGTATCTTCAGACAGCTCTAGAATTCAAGGAAGGGGGGACATTCTCTTGAAAGATTGCATTACTCAGGGTTGTTTATATTAAACATGGACAGAAACCCAACTTAAACTGTATTAAGCCTGGAAGGTTAACATGTGGCTTCTGGGGGTGCTGTGTTGAGGAATCTAAGCAAAGGCCATGCTAGCTAGGAAAGAGCTCTGTGATCAATGAGTGATGTCTGCCACAGATGCAGAAGGGGCAAGGGGGGGCATATGTGCTCACTCATCCCTGAAAACAGAGCTTTCCCTCTACGGCCTTTCCAAAGCATCAAATAACGTCTAATGGAGTTAGGTTCTACCTTGGCTCAGCCGCTAGCTGCGGGTAACCTCAATTAAATGATTTCACGTTCTTTAGCTTGACAGTTTCCACATCTGTCAAGCAGAGGTCATAATCCCTGTCTTTCCCACCTCTTGTGGTTGAAAGGATCAAATGAGAAAAGAAACGTGGAAGGGCAATGACCTCCATGAATTTACATAATTTCACACACGTAACAGTATGGGATGCTGGAAGTGTGGATTAAAGAGCAGCACATATTTCTGGACTCCTGAGAGACATATGTTCAAGAGTTTATTGCTAAGACATTAATTTTAAAAGTATAGAGGATCTTCTAATAAAAGAATTGTGAGAGAAAATAAAATAAAGTCTCAGAAAGTTATCAAATAAATTGAGAAAGAAGGCAGGAAAGAAAGAAAGGAAGGGAGGGAGGGGGAGAGAGAGAGAGAGAGAGAGGGAAAAGAAAACAAGAAAGTGAAAGAAAGAAAGGAATCATTCAGTGCTTTAGAGTGTGGTGAATGAAGCGGAAATTGGTATAATTCTTTTGTAGCATAGTTGGCAATATGTATAAAGGGCCTTAATAATGTTTACAGCCTTTGGCCAAGTAATTCCACTTCAGATAATTTATTTCAGGGCTGGATAGTAAATATTTCAGGCTGTGTGGGCCATGCAGTCTCTGTCACAAGCACTCAAATCTGCTGTTGCTCTGCAGACAGGTAAAGGAATGGGCATGGCAGCATTCCAGTAAAACTTTATTTATGAAAATGGGTGGCAGCTAGATCGATCCATGGGCTATAGTTTTCCACCCTCTGATACAGATTAAAGAATATTTTAAGAATTATTTTACATTCAAAATTCTAAATACTAAGAGAGCTTTAGTCTAGAAAATTCTCATTTCAGATTGATTTATATTAGCAAAATATTGGCACAGCTTGAATGCTCATCCATAGGATGAATGATTAATTTTCATAGTTCTGCTCACTGAAATATTATGTAGGTATTAGAATGCTGTTCACTAGTGATTTATAACAACATGAAGAAATGCTTGCTGGAATATTACATGAGAAATTACAGTTATTTATAATGATGATAATGGTGGTGGCTAACGTCTAAGCACATTACGTATGTCATCACTTAACCCTCTAAACAGCCCTATGAAATATCCTTTTTTATTGTAACCACTTTCCTGATGTAGAAGCTGATGGTAATAAAAGTTATTTACCAAAGTTACACTGCTAGTAGGTGGCAGAAGTGGGATTTGAACACAGGTCTGCTTAACTGCTAAAAGCAAAAACAAAAGCACTAACACAAATTCCAAATGAAACTCTTTATTGAGAAAACCAGGAGAAAATACACCCAAGTATTGATATCGACTGTCTTGGGCAGTAGCTGATAGATACGAATATTTCTCAATGTGTTCGATATTTTCTCGAATGAGAAGCATCATTTTCATAATGAAGAAAGAACAACACTTGCATTTTATAAGAAAGGCAAGGGTGGCAGAGTGCTAGGTGTGATTGTGAGGGAAGAAGGATTTGTAGGGAGCTAGAGATTCCCTTGGGGATGCCCTCGCCTTCTTGGTCCTCCTCCTGTTGGTGGAAAACACATGACCCTGTCCTCCTTCCTTCTGTCTGCTCCGGATGGAGTTTCTACTGTGTGTCTCGTTTGGACTGTTGGCCCACTGAGATGCTGTTCTTGGGTTGACCTGCCAATCCCTAACTGTCTTTCTCTCCTCTCTCTCCCTCTCTCTGCTCTCTCCTCTCCCCTTCGTCCACCTACCTGTCCCATCGTACAGCCGACAAGGTAAATGATGACTTCTACTCCAAGCGACGGCACCTGGCCGAGCTGGCCGCCAAGGGGAACTTGCCTCTGCATCCCGTAAGAGTGGAGGATGAGCCGCGGGCCTTCAGTCCTGAGCATGGCCCGGCCAAGCAGAACGGACAGAAGTCCCGCACCAACAAGACACCCTCCCACCCCCTGGCCTACAACTCCACCGCCAACTTTAAGAGCTGGGACCCCAAGGATCAGTCTCTTCGGCGGCAACAAGCTTATGGGAACAAGGGCAAGCTGGGCACGGCTGATTCCGGCTCCAGCGACCCCTTGGGAACTCGCACCCAGCACTACCCACCCCCGCAGCCATACTTCATCACCAACAGCAAAACGGAAGTGACTGTCTGAGCTGTCGCTACAGGGGACATCCTGGAGACCACACTCAACTGAGAGAGGCAAAAAATACCCCAACACACACCCTCCCTGTCCCCCGCCCGCACACCCACCCACACGTTCACCCTCCACACCGACCGACGACAAACCTACTGGTGACATGGAATCACGCTTTTCCTGCGTCATGCCTAACACGTGTCGGCGTGCAGCTGAGCAAGACCGGAACGTGGACGGTCAGCAGTACAGCCAAGGGGAAACTGAGGCACCCTCTTTCGACTTCAGGGTCGAGGTGGCCAACTCACATGCCTAAACCGTGGGGCTGAGTTTTCTTTTCCTCCTAACTTGAAACTGAAATCCATGATGAAAAAAAAAAAGTAGCACAATTTAGAGAAATTGTCCATTTGAGCACATATACCATTGACCATGCATTGTCTGTTTCTGGGTGAAAGAGCCAGAAAGGATGGAAGGGGGGGTAGAAAAGAGGGGTCGCTGGTGCACTTGATAAGCATTTTCTAATCCCAGGAAGTAGCGACATGGACATAAAATTGTGATGAGCGTGAGACAGTAACTGGACCCTCCCCCCCACCATGCTGTTTATAGTACTTCTCATATCATCAAGGTTGGAAGCAAAAACAACACGCACTCAAACTCACAAAAAATAAATAGACCCTGAACCCACCGACAGTGATGGGAAAGAAAGAACTTTTTTAGACAACTCCCATAAAGACTGTGGAAATGGGAGGGGTGGGCTTTTATGGCAGGGAGAGGGTCCAGAGTCTTAAATAACTATTTTTTAAAAAAGGAAAATAAAATAGAATCCCACTACAAAACAGACAAGAACAGCAAAGTAACTTTTGTCCAACATCTTCAAGACTTAGGAAATCAACAACGTCGTCAAGAACAAACAAACAAAATTCACAGTTGAAGTGTTGACAAGAGGTGAGAAGGGGACCCAGAGCCTCTGATTTCTGGCATTATCCCCCCGCCTCTGAGACAAGAAACAGACAGAAACCAGTCCTCTATTAACTGTCTATCCCCGACTCCCTTCCCCTTCAGCCTGTTGCTGCCGCCGCTGCCGAATTTCAACTGCTTTGGACTGAAAATGTCATAAGCGTGGGTGGTGCCTTCAATGTGTCACTGTTGAATGACAGTCTTGTTTCCCAAGTGCAACCTGTGTTCTTTTAGCCTTCCTCCCTCCTGTCTTTTTGCAGTAGTAGAAGGTGTTTCCATCCTCTGTTGGTGAGCCCACCCGATCCCACACTCTGAGGGGGAATGCTGCAACTTGCAAAGACCAAGACCTCCCTCCCCCGCACACTGTCAAAACTCCTCGAGTCCCACCCCAGGCTCCCCAAACCTAGCGTGGGACCCAAGCATTCCTGGTCCCATCATTCCCAGGATAGATAGATAGACAAACGATCCCTCCAGACCACTTCTCCAGATACTGCAATGCGTTCATTTCCCATCCACGATACCCCGGGGTTGTTCAGATGGGTTCTCATAGCTAATGGGTGTCCCAGTAAAGTTTTCCTAATAGTTTGATTTATTTAGTGGCAGCCCAAAGAGAGAGGTTGACGGAGAAGAGATTTTCATTTAAGGTGAGAAGTTTTCAACCAGTCCCTTAAATGGCTTAGCTAATTAACAGGAACCTTGGAGAGACCCCCAGCTCTTCTGATGTCAGAAACTGAACGTGGTCTGAACAAGACCCTTCCTGGAATGCTGGACATCAGCGTTCTGCTTCCCCATCTCTCTGACATCATGGGATCGGGGAAACCAGCTGTTTATTCTCTTTTTTTACTCCCAGCTGATCTGGGGACATTGACAGTGCATTTTATCTCTCTGGGCTTTAGTCTTCCACTTGAAACATGGGGAATTGGGGTGAGATCAAGCTTTTCAAGCTTTTGGAAATAGCAAAACCTCTGCTCATTAAAAAAGAAAAGAAAAGAAAAGAAATCGTGCCCAGAAGACCCTCTGTGAATAATGAGGCTCTGTGCTGGGTGAGGCAGGGCTGGGAGATTTAGTGCCTGCTTTCTCAGCCTCTTGGCTGAAACCCCAGTGCTCCCCACTGTGGAGTAAAGACTAGTGGGCTTGGTCAGTGTTTCCTTGATGTTAGTTATCTGTGTACGTGCCACACACTTTTGGCATCTTTGTGTATCCCTATCACAATATTTGTACCTAAGTTGATACATTTTTAATACATTTAACTTTTGAAAGGAAAACTATCTGTCGGTATCACAAACAGAAAACCAATATCAGTCACCCTGAATAGAAAGTGAGTGTAAGATAAGGACAAAGGCAACAGTGCAGCAATGGTCACGTTCTAGCTACAGACTGTTACCCGGAGAAGGGTTTGAACCTGGAGCCTGGCGTTTGCGCCCCTTCTTTCTCTTCCCGTCCTTCTTTTCTCTCTCCCTCTCCCCTTTTCTTGATTAAAAACAGATTAGCAGACGTTCAAGATATACCGGCACCCACTGGAGACTTTCTCCTTGAAGTAATCAAATGGGCTAAGAAAAGTGAAAAGGGAATCGTTTCCTCTGTGACTCAGTGGTAGTTAGTGCTCTATCCATGTACTACTAAAAATCATCTTGCGTTCACTAGTGGTGCGCAGCGCATACTTCAGGAAATACTGGATTGGCTTGTTTGGTGAAGTTCCCTCCAGCTCCAAAGTTCTATCATTCTAGTCTCCCTTTTAGCTCCTTTCTGCTCCTTTCCCTCAACGCCCTTCATCTGACCTTTATCCCAGCCCTGATGAAGGACCTTTCTTGGTCTCTGAATCTACAGGATTTATTCGTCATGTTCCTTCTCTTCTGAGTAAACTGCACCCAGTGAATTTTGTAAATTGGAGGTCTGCAGCTATAATTTCGGCAGTGAAGTTGCAGCTTGGTCCATAAGAAGTAACAGTGGTGAGAGCCCAAGAACGGTACTTAGGCTCGTTACCTTGCAATTGGCTTTGGGAGCTGAACTGAAGTGGGAGAAGGGAGGGAGTTTGGACAGGGAAGTTTATTCTCTGGCTTCTTCTAGGGAGGGTGGACAGACCTCATGATACTGAAAGATTATCATGACCTGTAGAACTGTGACTGCCATGTATCAACAAGGATCCTCTAGCTAGAATGGGGAGACTTAGAAGCGAGAAACCAGAACAAAGCAGGGAGACTATCCCCTCCCCATCCCCTGCCCTGGCAGTAGCCTCTTCTTCTTACCTTTAGCTACCCCCCAACTTCCAACCCAACAGGGCCAGAGTCTGACTTCCCTTTGCCCTCCCAGAGCGTCTCAGCCTCCGTCGGCCTTGGGCTCCACCTGGCATTTCCATCTAACTCCCCCCAGTTTTTTTGTGTGTAAATGGAGCATATTTTATGTGCAAATATTTTAGTAACCATATGTTCTGCAAGTAAACCTGTGTTAATACTTGTCAACAACTGCAGAGTTTATGATACCAATAATACTTCCTACAATGAAAAAAAACATTTGTTTGTTTTCTAAGAATGTTTATTTGTAAACATGTATTCACTATATTAATATGAATTTCTTACCTGGCAATAAAACTGATTATATGTGATGCTGTTGGGGTTACCATGTATCTTTCTAGGGTCCTACATCCTAATCTGAGTTTTCACCAGGGAGCACCAGTGTTAGCATAGGGAGCTAAATCCTTAATATTCTGAGGGTACGAGAAATCCTTACAGGTAAAGGAAGATTTTAGTTAATAGCAACAAATTTTCCAGGAGACATTTTTGTTTGAAAGGTTCTTGGTAAGAGTCTTGGGTCATGTCTCTTAATTCACTTCCTGCCTTAAAATATATATCATGGCTTGGTCTCCCTGATCATAACTAAATCTAACCTTAATGGTCAAGATTCTTGCTGAGATTTGCACTTCTGTTTTTACCAGTGACCAGGTTTGTAAAAGACACAAATATGGAAAGTATGGGAGATTGGATTCTTCCACTGTTTATTACATTTTATTTCCTGCCTGCCTTCTGTTAGCATTAAATTTGAGTTCTCAGGTCGAAACCTGCCTTAATATGGTTCCACCAGGGAGGGATTCTGAGAGAAGAATTTGAGGGCAAGGAGCTTATTTGAGAAATGAAGGGAACACTGGTTGGTGTTGGGGAGGTGAAACGGGAAGAAAACCAGCTAATAAAGGATGATTTATCACATCAACTACCGCTATGAGTGACTACAGTTTAATGCTGCAGGGAAACTGGGAGAATTATCCCACCCAAGTGGGCGTGGAGCTGGAGTGTTCACCCACCAACTCCCATCAGACATCATTTGAGCATTGCTTTCAAGAGGTGTTAATGTTTAGACAGCCCCAGGCCATCATGTGCAAGGACAGAGGGATTTCCATGGTGGCAAAGAAAGCCCCAGGCACAGAGATGCTAGGGTGGAGAGATTTCGAAGAGAGAAACCAGAACAAAGCAGGGGGACTGTCCCTTCTCACCCCATGCCCTGGCACTAATTGGAAGTCAGCCATCGTGTACCGAAGTCCTAAAGACACAGGGATTGGGGTGGGGGCTCCCAGGGCTGCTCAAACCTGGATGTCTGAGGTTTCCTGGGAATGAAGCTTCCGCTCTCTGGATACTTGGGGAAGTTGTCCATAGGGGTAGTGGACCACAAACTGCAGTCAGAGTGAGGGTCCTTACTCTGGTATCTGGAGATCCTTCAATGGTCGTGGGTCACTTGGTGCCTCCCAGAGCAGACCCCACTGCTCTCTCTCTGGGGCATAGTTATGGTCCTCAGAGACGTCTAGATGGCTGAGGATGCTTTTCCAGTACTCGGGAACTGTTCAGATCAGGGGAGTTACTGAGCAGCACACATCACAGCCCTGTGGATGTTTCAATAGGATAGAGACTCATGCCTCTTGGGGGGGTGGGGGGCAGTGACAGACTCTTCCATTAGTGAAGCTGTCTGCTTGGTTACAAGTCATAGACAACAACAACAACAACCACCTTATCAATTATATTTGTAGAGCTCTCACGATGTGCCAAACACTGTCGAAGACGATGTGACGGTCACAGTTTTTCATCACGACTGTATAAGGTAGGCACTATTAGCTTTGGAGGTGAGAGATGTATCTAAAACGTGAGTAATTTTGCCCAAAGTACTTCAACTATTAAGCGGTAGAACTGGGATTCGAACTCCAGAGTTCATACTTTAACTACTGTACAGTTGTTCTCACTTGCATGAGCCTGTGAGTCAGTGGGGAAATTTGATAAAGATGCTGATCCCCAAGCTCCACAGGTCTGAATGCGGGCCCGGGATTCAGTGTTTGTAAGAGATACTGCCTCCTCGCCGTGGACCACCCCCGAGAGGCATTTGCATGATGCCATTTCCCTGATCATCCCATATCTGTGAGCTCTTCCTGTGGACCTTGGGATGCAGAAGGAAATGAGATGAAGGTGTGTGCTTCCAAAGAGAAGGACCTTCATCTTTTAGTTTCATGTCTAGTGTTGAAAGGTCGGGTCCTCTGATGGGCAGAGGACTGACTCTAGAAGAACTGGTTGCTCGTATTGATTCCAACGCTAATTTGCCATGTGCCCTGGACCCTGAAAATAGCCCTCTTTGGGACTCTGTTTCTTCCCCCAAGAAGGAGGAGGCTGGGATAGATAATCTCCAATCCTGCTCTCTTGCTTGATTGAGTGGTCACCTTCCCATCGCTGTACCATTTGGTATAGTCAACAGGATTGACTCCCTTCTTACTTCAAAAGTTTGCTCCTGGATGAACAGGATTTTGCTGGGTGTAATAATAATCACTATGGTAATGGCTTTTGTGCACTGAACATTTGCTATGTACCTGGCTTTATGCTAAGGGTTTTCCTTTGCTCTAACATCTATGGACTAGCTTGGAGGTTCTTAACTTTTTTTGAGCCATGGACCCCCTTGGTGGTCTGGTAAAACCTATGGATCCTTTCTCAAAATGTTGACTTTAAATGCATAGAATAAACTGCATAGGATTACAAAACAAACCTATTATCTTGAAATACAGTGATGAAAATATTTTTAAAATCCACATTTGTGATATATTAATATATGTGATTTTTAACTCATGCATTAAAGAACAAGACCTAATGACAGGTTTCAGTGTAGTGCTGAGCACAAACAATTCTTTGAGCTCTCTGCTACCACTGCAATTTGATGCGACAATATCTGTGCTTCTATTGGTGACGTCATCACCAACTGAGGGACATACTACATTTCATTTAGAGACTAGTGAACATAAAGATGTTATTTTGTACCATCCAAGTTCCCAAACCCACTGGATTCTATCCATGGATCCCCTTGACAGTCTGTAGGTCTAGGTTAAGCATTCATGGATTCGTAGGACTTAGAGCTACTTACCTATTTTCTTCATACTTCTATTTTCTCATTTTTTAAAAATAGGGACAATAATAGTATCTTTATTATTGGCTGCTGTGAGAAATAAAATAATCGATTAAACACATTAATTAACTGTTAGTAAACACTTAAGAGTTAGCTTTAGTTATCATAATTATTATTTCAGCGAATCCTTATGATAACCGTAGGAAATGGCACTTTATTATCCACCACTCCCAGAGGAAACTGAGGCTCAGAGAGATTAAATTGGCACAAAGTAACACAACAAGTCAGTGCCAGGGCTGATTGAAACCCAGATCTTTACGATGCAAACTCAAGCTCTTGACCACATGCCATGTTGTATGATTTTTTTCTTTCTGTAGCAGTTTTATTAAATGTCCTCACTACTCCCTGGAATGAAGCCAGTCAGACACTGGGATGTATCCCAGTGATGTCTCCAGTTCTCCTTCCCTCCCCAAGGAGAAAGGCAGATGTCAGAGATTCAGGAAGCCCTTGTCAGACTTGTCTGGGGACTATTTAAAGGCATGTTGGCAACAGTTAATAATTACGTCCTTCCATTCAAAATAAGCTCCCCCCAGCCCAGTGCTTAGAAGATCCCAATTACAAGGACCTCAATGTCCCAGAAATTTTCAGTTTCTTTTATTTAAAAAATCAGTCCCATTAGAAATACATTCATCACCTAAAAACTGAAATGAGTTTTCCTTATCAATTCAGACATTCTCAACCTTGAAAGATAATAATCATCATAATGATAATAATAGCAACAACTCCTTCTGGTATTAATTATTGAGTTTTTATTATGTGCCAGGTACTAGGTTAGGCCTCATTTTCTCCTTTCATCAGTGCTCTGAGGAAGAGGCATCATTCCCATTTTTGAGTTGGGGAAAACTGAGGCTCAGAGAGGTGAAATGACTCATCCAAGATTTTACATGTAGTGAATAGCAGGGTCGGAATTGAAACCCAGATTGTATGATCCAAGCCAACCCTATCACAACAATCCATTTCATTCTTGCATGATCCATATCTGTGCTTGCTTCCTTTGTGGTAAATAATTGGAAACCGTAATGCATACCAAAATTGTTCCAAGAACGTACAGTTAAGTCCGGGGAAAAATATACTCTGGATCAGGTAGTATCCACTGGTCAATATCCATTCCTACTATGTGTCACTGACCTGGAGACATTGAACTTGGTCTGATGCTGCCTCAGTTGATGTTTCTGTCCTTAATGTCCTTCAAGTCTGTCCTCCATAAAAACAGACTTGACCTTCAGAATGCTTTAGTGTCTGTGAGGTGGAAAGAAAGCAGGACTGGAAGAGGCCTCTGGGGCAAGCAGACAGGAAACTAGGAATTTTAACTTAGTATGCCTTAATTTTGTACGCCTTGCAAAAGTCACTTTCCCTCTCTAAGAGGCCATGCAATCTTTTGGATAAGAGTAGGACCTCTGGAGTTCAAGGATTCATGTCTGAATCCAAGTGGGCATAATAATAGCATCTATCGAAGGGCAGTTATGAGAGTGAAATAAGACAATTTAGATAAAGCTCTGAGCACAGTTCACCGGTAATTTATTTTCAGTATTTTAAAACCTCATTCAGAAATCATCACACACTCAGGCCCTGCAGAAGGGATTAGAAGAAAATCACTCTTCTTTGCTTTGGATAAGACATATCTGAACTTCGTTTGGTGCCTTTCCCTCCAATTCTTTGGCTGTTGGTGATGTCATGAGCATATCAAGGAACTGATTTTACTGCACACCTAATTAGATATAGTTATGATGAATTTTAAGAAATGGGAAAGAAAATAAATTTTTGCTCAATGAATGTGGTTTGTTCGATAGAAAGAATTTTTCAGATCTAGAGATTTATAGGGGATAAGTCATAATTAATGAGATCCATGGTAGTAAAAATGGTTGTGAACTCCTGGCTTCATATTAGTTATGTATTGCAGCATAACTATGTAATTACTCCAAAACTTAGCTTTAAAAACAGCACACATTTATTGTCAGGGGTCAGGAATCTGAGCACTGCTTAGCAACATCCCATGAGCCTGCAATCAAGTTGTCAGCCAGGGTTAAAGTCTCATCCGAAGGCTCAAGAGGAGAAAGATCTGCTTGTAAGCCCAGTTCCTCCAGGACTGTTGGACTGAGAGCCTTGCTCAATAAATGTCATCTGTTACCATCATCATCATCATCATCAGCTTAATTAACTAAACTTATACTCTGTCTTAAGAAATTTACATACCTCATCTTTAATCCTCCCAGCAACTCTGAAAGTGTTAGTAACTCCATTTCATAGATAAGGAAACTGAGAAGTTTAATGACTTACTTAAGGTCATAAAGCAAGTGCTGGTGTGGCTTTCAAAACCTAGTTTATAGTATCTGGTTCCACCATTTCCAGCATCTCACTTAGCCCTCTTGAAGTTACTGGTATAACTTAAGTTATCTGGATCCAGTTATGGAGGTAAAACCTTTGTAGGAGAAGAATATCTACATTGTCAGCTTGGTATCTCACTTATTTTCTTGTCAGATTCCAAATCCCAACTTGCGCTGTGTTGTACAGTTCAAAGAAAGCATTTAACATCAAGAAATGTCACGGTTGCTAGAAATAATTTTGTCACATCCTCTTAAAATTTTCCTCTTTGCAAGTTCAGAGGTTTCAGTTAGATTCAAATCTTATAAATCCTCTTTTTAAAACATTATAAAAGAACAGCTCATTTAAAAAAATCTCAGCATCCAAATAGAACAGTACATTGTCTTCATCTTAAAAGGGACAAAATGGGAAGATTCTAAAGAGGCAATTTGTGATGTGCAGGTGCCTTATTTTCTGGTAATTGGAAGTTTTTGATGCCGTAATTTTGTTTTTGTGCCTCAGTGTCCGCTTATCAAAGGCAGTTGAGATGAATATATAAGAATTCTACAGGTTGGGTGTCAGTGGAATCCCCAGATTCAGGGTACCAAAAGTTAACGCCATGTAGGTCTTAAAGCCTTTACCCTGGGTCTCATTTTTGCTACGTGTATCTGCCTCATGGGTACACAATACTTTCTCAAACTGAGTCAACAAAATTTGGGGGAAAATTTACAGACTTCTGAGAGTTCAGTTCTTCTCAAAGCACCTCAGATTCACTCAACAAATACAGAGCACCTACTTTGTGCCAAGTGTTATACTAGGTCTTGAGGATACAAGGATCCCTTCTGCCACCATCACTTCCCCTTAAAACCAAAGGAAGATGGAAGATGGACAAATGGAAAAGCAAGTACCATCTAGAGAGACATCATGGATAGAGGAAAGTCGTGATGTCAGATAGCCTTGGCTTCATATTTCCTCCCTAGCACCTCAAGCTATGTGACCTTGGGGAAATTACTGAGCTTTTTCAGAACCTAAGTTTTCTCATCTCTAAAATGAACTCAGTCAGACCTACCTTGCAATGTTATTTGGGCATCTGAGATAAGCTGTGTGAAACATTCAATCATGGTGGATGCTCAAAAAATTGGAGCTATTATTAATAGGATGCACTTGCTTATTGTTGATTCCTACTCGTTGGAAACCAACTTGGTTTTTGCCTTTTGTTTATGTTAGGATCCCCAGAAACAGATCCCAAGACAAGGATTCACGTTCAAGGTACAAGGGGATCCCAGGAGGAACTGGAAGGGAATGGTAGATGTTAGACACAAGGGGAAGAAGCCAAACAAGGATGCAATTTCAGGGGATGTCCCATGGAGTGTACTCTGGTGTGTATGCGCCTCAGAATTTGCACCAACCCCAAGCACAGAAGCTGGGCTTTCATTCTTTCATTCTTACACCTGCCAATCATTAGCCAAAGGGATGGCAACCTCAGGAACTCTGGCTCACTGCATGTGAGGGGAAAGTGGTACCAGTAGCCCCAGGGAATGCCTCCATAGAGGGTCTCAGGTGCTGGAAGTTAGAATCAAAGGCACACGGAATCTGGAAGAGAGGTGCATGGAAATAGGAAAGGGGTTATGAAGCCATCTGGGTGAAGCACCAACTCTGTCGGTCATACCTCCCTTTTCTGACTTCTGGAGGGCATTAGTCCTGGCCCAACTCACCCCAATAAGTAAGATGAGTTTTCCTTGGTTTATAAACACAGGAAGTTTGGAGAATTTATCTGTCCAAACCTGGCTAATGGGAGGCATTGGGGCATAGCTTTGGGGTCAGCCTGATTTAAGAGAGAACCTCAGGCTAGCTTTTTACAGCCCGTGTGACTTCGGGCCACTGATTCGGCCTCTCTGACTTAAAGTTTCTCATTTATAAACTAGGAATAATGATACACTTCCCCTAGGCTTGTTCTAGGCTGAGATGTCTTTATGTTTACTGATTGCTTTGATGGCGTATCTACTGAGCAGCTGCTCTATGTCAGCTCAGGGCTAAGCCTTGGTACCCTGAAACGAATCAGACACAGGTCCTGCCTCCCAAGATCTTGGCACCGAGTGGAGGAGGCCGACATACACATTACGGACTCTGTCCTTCCTTGCACGTTCTCCCTCTCTCTTTCTCTGTCTCCCTCTCTCTGTTTTATTTTTGATGTTGTCCCTTCTCTCCTTCCTTCCACCTCACTTCCTTCCTCCTTCACTTTCTCTCTCCGTTTCTGTCTTGCATCCTCCTACCACACAGACCTAGTTTTTCTTTCAACTGGACAATATCCAACCTTCTGCCCTGTGAAGTTCCTGCTGTTATTTTCCAAGGCCCTTCTGAAGGTTGCAGAGTCTGTGAAGTTCTGGGAGATTCAATTCAACACAGACCCTCAGGTGTGACAGAGAGTGACTTGGGGATAACAGAAAACCATCCAGAGCTTCAGTTAAAGCTTGGGCGTGGGGAAGGTGGGAGGGGAGGAGAGTGAATCTAGCACCCCCGAGTGGGCAGCCCTGGGGACTGACAAATAGATATGTGGCTCATTACTTTGGGGGTGGATGGGGGTTGGGGGTGGGGGCAGGGTCTGGACAAGAGGTTATTTCCCTCCTGGTTGGCAGATGGGTGGACTCCCAAGTGCAGTGGTGTAGGAATCAGGCAATTCATAGTTTTAATTCTAGCACTGAAACTCGCTGTGTGATCTTGGATGTTGTTTCGTCACCCTCATGATATAGAGGCTGTGATCTTTTAGGGCTGCTCCAGTCCTTGTGGCCAGGATTTCTGCTTTTGAAAATCTCTGACTCCTCCCCACATTGGGCCTCAGGCTTGGAATGGCACCCATGGGGTGCTTCTATAAGAACAAGCAGCTTTTTTTTCATTCCAGGATTCTGGAGGATGAGTAGCTTTGGGCTTGAGAAAGATCTTGATTCAGGGCCCTGGAAACAGACTCTGTTGGCTGGAACCCAGGTACCATTTTATTGTGAAGTTCAGGGCAGCTGCTCTGGGTGGAGAGGGAAACTCTCATGACTTGTATAAGACAGTATTCAGACTCAAATATCATAATTCAGTAGGTCTGGAGGCCCTGGCATCAGTATTTTAAGAAACACACTAGGAATTCTTATGTGGGTAGTTGATGGACCACAGTTGGAGAGTCACTTCTACACACCTGGGCTTGGCTCTGCCCCCAGTACACCAATGTAGTTGTGGAAGGCCTCTGAGCATCTTTCCTTGTCTGCACAATAGGACTTTTCACCCCCGCCCTGTATTCTGCAGGATTTCTGTCAGGAACTGTTGAAATGGCAGATGGCAAAATTCTAAGAATCAAAGATGATGGCCTTGTGCATGAGGTCGCATCACCCCCAAGGTCCCACCTCTCTATTCTCAGAGGCAAAGGGACTTCAGACCGAGAACATTCAAGTGAACACTTCAGCCCCTTGCTGCACCTTCTACATCACATGCCACTTAATTCCCACTTCACTTCCTCTTGGTCAGTTGGTTTTACCCGAGCTGCAGCTGTGGCAGCTGGCCAGGTCTACCCAGGGAACACCTGGCCCAGGTGAGCTGTAGAGCTTTTAGGTTCTGTCCCAGCGACTTCCTGCCTCCATCGGGTAGGACAGTGTCAGGAACCAGCCTGGTCATTCTGAAGCATGTGCGATGCTGGAAGTGTGAGGGGCTCACACCCCACAAGCCAAACCTTGACCAATGGGATGGGAGTTGGTGGTGCCTATTCCCCACTTCCGTCCCTTGGGCAGACAATTCTGAGCGCATTCTATCAGCTCCCCAGGGGTCCTAGTGGGCTGGAGCCTACCTACTCAGTGGTTTTCAGGTCCATGAAGCCCTCTCCTGTTGGCTTTTCCTCCTTTCCTGTTTCCTTTTCCCAGCCCCTCCTCCTTTTCCTTAGAATCACTTCCTAAAAGAACTACCTTGAAGCTTCTACTTTGTACCAATTTCACATGGCAAACCTCATATAAAAGGTTCTCTAGAGGCATTCTGTCATTTACAACCTTAATCCTGAATCTCTCATCCAGGCCCACCTGGACAACCTAGAAGAAATGAACAAGTTTCTAGAAACATATAGCCTGCCAAAACTGAATCAAGAAGAAAAAGACCATTTGAACAGACGGATCGCTAGAAGTAAAATAGAATCTGTAATTAAAAAAAAAAACCTCCCTGTTGGAACTATATTCAATATCCTGTGATAAACCATAATGGAAAAGAATATAAAAAAGAATATATATATAACTGAATCACTTTGCTGTACCGAAGAAAGTAACACGACATTGTAAATCAACTATACTTAAAAAAAAAACAAAAAACAAAAACCCAACTGCCTGCAAACAAAAGTCCAGGACTGGATGGCTTCACTAGGGAATTCTCCCAAACATACAAAGAACTTATACTGATCCTTCTCAAACTCTTCCAAAAGATTGAAGAGGAGGGAACACTCCCAAAGTCATTCTATGAAGCCACCATCACCCTGGTACCAAAATCAGTCAAAGACACCACCAAGGGGCTTCCCTGGTGGCGCAGTGGTTGAGAGTCCGCTTGCCGATGCAGGGGACACAGGTTCATGCCCCGGTCCGGGAAGATCCCACATGCCATGGAACGGCTGGGCCTGTGAGCCATGGCCGCTGAGCCTGCGCGTCTGGAGCCTGTGCTCCGCAACGGGAGAGGCCACAACAGTGAGAGGCCCGCATACCGCAAAAAAAAAAAAAAAAAAGACACCACCAAAAAAGAACATTACAGGCCAAACCCCGCTGCCCACACCATGCTCCCTCCTGTAACGTATTCAGTTATTTCAAGGGCCCTTCAGTTCTCAAGCTGGCAGGGAAATACATCCACTTGGGCACTAATTATCCTTAGACAAGAGTATTATGAAACACCCCCATTAGGTCAAAAGGTGAGCACAGAAGAGGGGTGTCATTCAATTTCTCCTAACACTCCCTAAGATTAAGAAGACAAAAATGAGATGCCATTGAAAGTTACAATTCTTCACTTTTTAAAAATCCTCCCACTTCCTGTTTTCTCTTGGGAGATTGAAAAGTGTCTTCTTGCACATTTCTCATTACCAGAACTTAGTGAGAATTCTGATTAGGGCTACTGCACACTTTGGTGGTAGTTTTCAAATTGTGGCTCTGGCTCCTTCTTTGCCAGGCTGCCGGGCTTTGCATCCTCGCCAAAGATGCCCTCCATCATAATAATCCTAATAGCTATCATTTATTGAAAGTCTACTACGTGCCAGGCAATTTGCATACATTAGCACCAGTCCTCACAAAAATCATATGAGGTGGAAACTATTTACCCTAATTTTAGAGGAGGAAAGTGAGGCTCAGCTGGTGAAGTGATTGGCTTGCAGCCATACAGCTAGGGAAGGGCAGACCTGGGATTCAGAATAAAGTCTATTCTCTGGTCAGGAACTTTTCATGTCTAGCCTTCACAGGGGATCTTGGGGAGAGAGAAGATAAGACAACAAGACAACTTGTCACCACTTCCGGAATGGCCATCCGTTCCAATCAGGATGTTGGTTATGAGCTATTATGTCTTCAGCCTTGGTTTCTTGGTCTCTCTGGGAACAGTGCTATAGTTTATGGAATCCCAGGAGACTCTGAGACATCCCATTAGAAGGACAGTAAAAGCAGACCCAAGAATTGACTGATTGCTTATTCATTATTCTGTTATTTCTGAACTCTTCCATCTGTGGAACAGGGGACTGTCAGCAATTACCACGATGTTCTTTCCAGAAAGGGACCTCTTGGTCTGGCTAAAAATCTCGCCCAGAATTGAACAGAATCTTGGAGTAAATCCTCCTGATGTGATGTCAATCTTCAGCTGTCACTGGGGCTTCCCAGCAAATCTTCAGTGGACAACTTGGGGGCAAAGTGAGAGAACCAGACTTTTGCAAAGGAAGGAACAGTCCCCTCTGGGATTTTTAAGTGCCAGTCATCTTGTTGAGCAGCTGCGCGCAGAGGCAACGAGGTCTTGTGATGGATCAGCAGACTAATACTGGGTAACAGAGGATCAGGTGTGAGCGGGGATTGTCTGCATAGCAAGAGAGAAGTCGGGTCTGTTCCCTGTCCTCCCAGCAGGGGCCTCTATCATTTTGAATTTTATTTATTTTTTTATACAGCAGGTTTTTATTAGTTATCCATTTTATACATATTAGTGTATATATGTCAATCCCAATCTCCCAATTCATCACACACACACCCCCAGCACCTTCCCCCCTTGGTGTCCACATGTTTGTGCTCTACACCTGTGTCTCTATTTCTGCCCTGCAAACCGGTTCATCTGTACCATTTCATTTTGCTTTTTCTCTTCTTTCTCTGCCTCTGCTTATGCTCTGAGTGTCCACACACCTGTATACCTGGCTGTACCAGGTCAAAAGCATTATTGACACCTATTAAAACTCCTGGCTCTCCCGTCCTTTTTCTTTCCCTCCTCTATTCTGGTTCTGCCCCTTCCTGTATCTTTTTCCTCCATATTCTTTTTTCACCTCTGTTCCTCTCCTTCAACTTAACTTTTCTTTCTTTCTTTCTTTCTTCCTTCCTTCTTTTCCTTCCTTCTTTCTTTCTTTCTTTCTTTCTTTCTTTCTTTCTTTCTTTCTTTCTTTCTTTCCCTGCCTCCCTCCCTCCCTCTCTCTCTCTTTCTTTCTTTCTAAAATTCTCTTTCTGTCTAGTCTAGTCTCTTTCTGTTTCTCTTCTCTGGCTTTCCATCTCTGGAACTCTATCTCTCTTCTCTGTCTCTCTGTTTCTCTCATTCTCTCTCTTTTTCATATACATACAAAGGATTATTCTATCTCGTGGACAGTCCACATTAAACCATCACCACCATCTTCCATTCCTACAAGTGTTGTCCCTAAACAAGCACCATTCAAGTTCAGAAGATAGAAGTTACACCCACATCTGGCTGACTCCAAAGTTCGTGCTGTTAGAAGCTGCCTCAATCTCCCTCTTCTTCACTTTCCATGTCCAGTCAGTTTCCAGTTCCTGCCACTCTAATACTCAAAATAGTTCTCAAACATGATATCCACTTCTCCATTTTTCCTATTAACTTATTCATCCGACCTATACTACTTGAGCACCTGTCGATATCTGTAGTAGGTCTGGGACAAGTGACGGAAAAGACAGAATAAGACGTGATCCAAGTCTACTATGGAATGACACAACCACTAGCTTTGTATAAGTTTTCATTACTTCGTGCCTGGGCTAATAAACCAAGTTTTTCTCAACCTACTCTCCATACTGCAGCTATATTACCTACAACTTTGTTTAAACCCTTTAATGGGATCTCTTCCCTGTAGGGTAAAGATGGGTCATATAACAACTTCCATAGCCTGTCCTGCAACCTCCCCAGGCTAATCTTTTACCATCCTCTACCTTCTCATGTTCTGGGAGAATCAGGCTGTTGGAAGTTCCCCCATGTATCCACCATCCTGTTTCCTCCTACCGGGCCTGGTTCTTTCCTCTGCCCGGAATGCCTTTCCTTCTACATCTGGTTAACCGCACTCATTATTTAAGACTCAGATCAGAATCTTCCCAACCCTCTCAGCCTGGATTAGATGCTCCTCCTTGTGGCCTGTAAATATCTATTATTGACATTATAACCCTTTTTATAATCATCTGCTTAAGTATCTTTCTTTCTGCTAGTCTAGGAGCTCCTTAAAAATGAATTTGTCACTGAAGTCCCATTGCCTAGGGCAGGGTGTAAAGTAAGGCAATGGATAAATACATGAATGAATGAGTGATTAAATGAAAGAATGCTACTTTTAGTACACCTTGTTGCCTTTCTGAGCAGGGAATAGTCCAGGACTCACTAAGCACAGAGGACAATTTGTGGTTTGAAAGACCTAGGCACTGAAAACCTCCCTTTGGTGGTGGTATGGAGGATGTCTTAGACCTCTTGGAGCACCTGATGTGACCCTTTTCCCAGAAAACACACACACACAATATATTTGATATAGTCATAGGGAATTCATGGATTTTTTTTTTTTTTTTTTTTTTTTGCGGTACGCGGGCCTCTCACTGTTGTGGCCTCTCCCCTTGCGGACGGAGCACAGGCTCCGGACGCGCAGGCTCAGCGGCCATGGCTCATGGGCCCAGCCGCTCCGCGGCATGTGGGATCTTCCTGGACCGGGGCACGAACCCGTGTCCCCTGCATCGGCAGGCGGACTCTCAACCACTGTGCCACCAGGGAAGCCCGGGAATTCATGGATTCTTGATGCTCATATGTTGCCCTCTGGATCCCTTGAGCCTGCTATTAAGAACTCCAACTCGGGCTTCCCTGGTGGCGCAGTGGTTGAGAGTCCGCCTGCCGATGCAGGGGACACGGGCTCGTGCCCCGGTCCAGGAAGATCCCACATGTTGCGGAGCACCTGGGCCCGTGAGCCACGGCCGCTGAGCCTGCGTGTCTAGAGCCTGTGCTCCGCAACGGGAGAGGCCACAACAGTGAGAGGCCCGCGTACCGCAAAAAAAAAAAAAAAAAAGAACTCCAACTCTAGAAATGACGCCAGGGTACAAATGATCTGCCAAAGAACCTCTGTCCATTTAGGAAGTTTTTAAGGAGCAGAGATTAGATGAGAGGTCTGTGCTTCTGTGCCCCATGGGACATCACATTCTCTGTTGGATGAAGACTTTGGCCTTTGATGTCGTAACCTTTCTAGACAATGTTTTGTTTCTGTGTTGCTGCTGATAAGATGTGCTTTATTATCACCCTGGAAAGTGAATTGATTGATTTTTGGAGATATTGCATAGGGTAATTGAATGTTATTAAGCTAGTTGGTCCAAGTTGCATCTGGTCTACCTCTTATTAATTACGTGGCCAGTTACTTAACTTCTGCAACTCTCTTTCCTCATCACTAAGACTGGGCTAATAATAACAGACTCACAAGATGTTAAATAGATAACACTCAAGGGTGGCGACTAGGACAATATCTGGTGTGTGACACATGCTCAACAGTCATGCGATCATCAGCATCAGCATCACCACCACCACCATCATTTTACCTAGGGTTCAGGTCTCTTGATCTGACAATGTGATATTTTACCTTTACAATATTATATTATTTTGATCATTCCTTTTTGTAAAGCAAGAAGGATGCTAGCAAAGATCATTCCCCCCAGGTGTCATTTCCACCAATTTAAATATTGTGCTTCTGAGGAACAATCCAGATGTCTTTGCAGATGTTACCACCTCTATATGCGTGTTCACCTGGAATCAAACATTGCTTGTAAAAGCCCTTAACTTGACCTTTAGAGTTGGAATGCTTTCTCTCACCTTAATGTTTTAGACTTCCTTCTGTGCTACTTGAAGCTGATGAAATCTGAAATCTGCCCATTATGTGCTTTTTGTAGGAAAACCTAGTTTAAACACTTAATTTTATTGGTGACTTAAACCTGTGTTTGCCATTTTCTTTGCAAAGAACTCTGAGATTTTGAAAGCAGTCCTCTGCAAATAAAAACACCATGACCAGACTGCTCAGCATACCCTGTGTTCATGGATAGCTTTGCAAATGGAAAAAAAATGTGCAATTTCTTAATTCCAAGTGGTTGGAATTTGCCTAGGAAATCTTAGCATCCCTGAGGCCATGTAATTTAGTGCTCCTGACACCATCTGCCATCCTCTTCCCAAACTTAGTGTTCTTCCCCTATGACCCCACTGGGAGACAGTAAAACTTTGATTACCTACAAGAGTCAGAACACAGAAGATTCCGAATAAATACAATTTCTGGTTCATTAGGGAATCAGCCAGTAGAAAAAATTATTGGGCAGACTAATTTTCAGTACTGCCACTGCCACTTATTAACTGTGTGTCTTTGGTCAAGTCACTTAACTTTCCAGGGTATTTGTTTCTCCAGCCAAGAAATGGGAATAGAAGTGGAAATATTTCAAGATTACTTTGAGGATTAGAAATAGATTTGCAAAGCATATGGCATATAATAAGTTCTCAATAAGAGTTGGTTCCCTTCTCTTCTACTTTTTCACAAACAAAACTTATTTTCCATGCTCTTCAGGAGTCTCGTGGTAAAATGTGATATGTTCTAAATGGGGAAGTTTAGGGTGCTTTGGGAGTCCATAGGAGAGGAATCTACCCCAGCCTGGATTCGTTTCAGAGTTCAGTTCAAACTGAGGTTCCTCCTAACTCCAGAGCCCAAGACTCTCACCAGATCTCTCCAAGCTCATGGAGATTGAGGATTTACTCTGAAGTGGAACAGGAATGAAATTTGGGGCATCCAAATCCTTACACTGTGGTGACATTCACTATACCCTTTCTTATCATCCAAATGCTCTGTTTTCAACACTTTCTAACTTCATATAGGAAGAAGCTGGTGGGTTAATGGTGTCACCTGTCTACCCAATGCCATGTGCTGAGGCCACATGATCATGAATGGATATGGGTTGGTGACCAGGGCTTTCATGAGTTTGGGACGAATGACAAATAAAATTGTGAAATGGAAGTGAGTGAGATTCAAACTCATCTGTGGTCAACTCTCTCAGGATGAGATATAAACATCCTCAAGATCAAAACATCTCTTGCCTTGCCTCCAGTTTCTGTGGCTGAGGATAACAGTGGATGGGAGTTTTCTGGCAGGTGCAGCCCACAGGGGTGTCACTGTGCAGCTTTCACTCCAACAACATGACAACAGCTTAAAAGGCTGGAGATAGAAAACAGAGGCATTAATTAAATCAGCCATCCCAGGTAGGGTCCCTCTACAGAGACTCAGAAAATGAAGATAAGAGCTACGAGTTCCCTCTGAGGTTCAGAGTGAAAGGAAACCAACACCCCCACCGCCCTCTAATGCCCTCAAACAATCTGGCAAAACAACAGGCTGTCAATCATCCAGTGAGGAAAACTGGTCCTGATGTGCTCAGAACCATAAAAGAATGGGGTTGATACCAGCTGCAAATTGACGTGAGGCAGCTTGAGCTCCTACACAGGTGATCACAACCAGAATGTGTTGGTTTTCATGAAATATCCTTAAAAGTCCAAATTCCTGATTCTGGAATCCATAGCACTCTGGTGAATTTCAGCCTCATTTCTCAGCTCCCTCCTTCCCCAAATACGTTAGTTTCTTTTAGCGCTTGCAGCACCCTGTCTATATTAGACCCAGAACAGAGGTAAGATGTATCTCTGTCATAGGAGTTTTTAATGTATTTCCACGTGGAGGAAAGGGAGTGGACACATTGACTTCCTGAGACCCAAGGGAATTCTATTCTATCCTATCCACCTATTTATTCAACAAATATTCATCGAGCATATACATAGCATCAAACCATGTGATATATGCTGAGGATATAGAAACTAAAGATATCTGGTCCTTCTCTCCAAGAGTGCAAGTTAAGGATGGCAGACAGAAACTACTCCTTTCTAGGCAAAAGATAATCAAACAAAAGCAAGCAACTTTAGAGGATTTTACTTTTAAAAAATCATTGCCAACATCCTGAGTGTCTTGGCCACCAATTCACATTGCAATCAATCTTCTAAAATCTCATTCATCTCCATCTGCAGGCTTGGGTGGTGAGAATTTCTGTTCTTAAGATATGGGATCAGAAAAGAATGATTCAGTTCTGCTCACCAGACATCAGATAAGAAAGTAGGTGCATATTTTGTTTTGTATTGTTTTTGCATTGCCATGTTCAGTGGATGCTTTTTAAGATATGTTAATTTTATAGCAAAGCAATTTCATGCACAGAGTTAAAAATATCAATCAGCTTTGTAAGGAAAATCAGAGGTCCTCTTTCCCCATGTGTCCTGTTCTCCCCTCTTGGGTACCTTTGCAGGGGCAAAGATTTTTAATGGTTAGCTCTATATTTCTAAATATGCACAGATTACTATTTCTTGACTAATTTTCCCCAGACGTTATTTACTGATTTCTCTCTTTGGCAAGATAAGAATTTAGTTCTCTTATAGGGGGGTGAGTTCTTTTCTTAATCTTGGACTAAAATGAGGATTCTGTGATTCTCAGAGCCTGCAGTGCTTCTCAGAATCCCCTATAGGCTGTTCCCACCTTGAGGCTTGTCCAGGCTAGAGGGAGAGAGAGCTTTGATGGGGGCAATGTTGCCAGGTTCAAACACACAAGCTGCCTTCCCACAGGCATTGGCTATTGCTGTTTCCCAGTTGGAATTGCTCAGGGAGCTCTAGGCCTCCTGGAAGATAGGCAAGCATTGCAAATACTTTACAGAAAACTTTGGGGATGGAAAACGATTTGTCTGGAAGTCCAAGGATAGCTCTGAGGACCCTGCTGGTGGGGGGCACTGAGTAGGTGGTAGTGGGTGGAGCAGAGAGAAGAAAGGACATCTGTGTGGCACTTGTATTGTTATCAACCAGGGTTCTTGGCCTTCCTTAATCAATAGAAATTAATAAGAGGCCAGACAGGAAATTCAGGCAAGGCTTTATTGGAGCCACTGCTGCAGCAGGGGGGAGTGAAAACAAGTAACAGATGCCCTTGGTTGCTCCCCGAGGGGTGTGGTAGGCTGATTCCTGATATGGGGTGAGGGTAGGGGCGGGGCCAGAGATTGGGCCTGAGAGGTGTCTTAGGTGCCTTGCCCACCCCTTTGGTGGTGGTGTATGTGGGGGGCATGCGCAGTCCTGCTTTTGCTCCCAGCTCTTCAAAAGTGGCAGTTGGGTGTTTGGTTTTTTGTATCTTGTTGTCCATAATTTGCCCCAACTGCACACACATGTAGTTATTTTTAGTCCCTTATAGTTTCTTTGTATTTTGTTGTTCGAGGGGATGTTTTGTCCAGGTGCAAGCACTGCAGCCAAGAGTCCCAGGTCCCAGCCTGTCTCAGTATAACTCAGCAAAGGGAAGGCATAAGACCCTAATAACTGGACTTTCCTGGTGGCACAGTGGTTAAGAATCCGCCTGCCAATATAGGGGACATGGCTTCGAGCCCTGGTCTGGGAAGATCCCACATGCCACAGAGCAACTAAGCCTGTGCGCCACAACTACTGAGCCTGTGCTCTAGAGCCTGCGAGCCACAACTACTGAGCCCACGTGCCACAACTACTGAGCCTGTGCTCTAGAGCCCGTGAGCCACAACTACTGAAGCCCGCACACCTAGAGCCCGTGCTCTGCAATGAGAAGCCTGTGCACCGCAACGAAGAGTAGCCCCTGCTCGCTGCAACTAGAGAAAGCCCGCTCACAGCAACGAAGACCCAATGCAGCCAAAAAAAAAAGACCTTAATAACTCTCAGGAATAAGACTTTAATATATGATAACAAGCCATGGGGAAGCCAAGGGATTATTCAGTACACACTGCTGGGAGAAATATTGGTCAGCAATTTGGCAAAAACTCAGGTTGATCCCTCACATCAGATATAACACTGAAAAAAGAAGAAAAAATAAACCTTTCAGAGAGAGTCAAAGCCTTAACATTTTTAGTAAAAACAAGCACCAGAACAAAATAAAATTGAACATTTATCAAGTTGCAGAGACAGAGACAATACGGGTGGATAAAATCACAAAACAAAAGATTGATGTACTTAATTATATATTTTGAAAGTCTTTGGTTTAAAATTTTTTAAAAGGAAGCAAAATGGGACAATATTCTAACTGAAGATGACAAACCCAGGCTTGATATTCTTAACATAAAAGGGCTTATAAAATTATTATGAAAATCACTAAGATCCTGAAAGCTAAAATAGACAGGAAAATAAAAATCACAAAAAGAAAACAAAATGGCTTGAAAAACATATGGAAAATGTTCAATCTTGCTAGTAATCAGAGAAATGCAAATTAAAATGGAGATACTATTTTCAGCTAGCAAATGTGTAACCTTTCCAAAAAAACAGAATACCCAAACTGATGGGGGTGTGGTAAAACTGATACTCTCACGCACTGCTGGAGAACATGTGAGTTCATACAGCCCCTTTGGAAGGCAATTTGGCAATGTGTATCAAGATCCTTAAAAATACACATGCTTCAACAATTCTACCTCTCAGGCGGCAATCCTAAAGGCAGCCAAAGCTTTTTGTATTAAAAAAGTTCCTTTCAGTGTTGTTTACAGTGGTGAAAAGGAGAATGCAATCTAAATGTATAACAAGAGGGGGAATAGTTAAGTAAATGATGGAATCCATTTGCTGGATTATTCTAAGCTGTTAGTAGTGAGTCTGACCAACCTGGATCTGTTCCTTGCTTAACTTCCATGTGTCCCAGGGAATGCTGTTTACTTTTCTGATCATGCTCCCTTATCTGTTAAAAGGGGACCCTGCAGGGTGGTTGTGAGAATTTCGGCTCGGTATTTGGTCCATTGAGTGGGGGTGCTTTTCTTATTTCTCAGTCTTTTATGACTGAGCACCTAGCACTGTTCTTCCAAGTGTTAGGATAGATATTCCTGTGACTCAGAGGATCCCTGTGTCCAAAGGATTTCAGCAGGAAAGCATGAGCAGAGAGAGAAAGGGTTACAGTACCCGGGAGCCAGAGGGGATGCAGCTGCTACATAAATCTATAGGGGGAGGTGTTCAAGGACCCCACACATCCCCCTTACTCATTCTCCTCCTGAAACTCTCCCAGTTCAATTGGGATTGAATGGATGTTTTGTGCTAGACATTGGTGGAGGTAGGGGTTGGAGAGATGTTTAGAATGTGGAGATGAATAAGCCATTCCTTATGTTCAATGAAAACTTTTCTCTTTGAAACACTCACGCTTTGCCTGTTGCTTATCAGCACATAATATTCTCCATGTTCAGGAGAAAATGAACGAACCTCTCTCTGTAGCATTATGGTCTGGTTTCCATCTTCAATGTCAGCATGTTTTCCTTTTTCCTATGGTGGGCCCAATTCCTTGTGATATTTCCTTCTTAGTGAGCTAAAATGTCTTCATATCAATCCTGGGCATCTTTTAACAAGAAAAAGTCAACTTGCAGCCAGAATAAATCACAACTCTTGGAGAAAACCACCATGACTAGCTTTGTGACACGGTCAGCAGGTATTTGCTGAATACCTATTATGTGCCCACCTGGATACATAATACCAGTTATACCTATATACCTATTATCAGCTCTAGGTATAGCTATTATGTGTCTGTAATGGACAGATGTGGAAGTTAATACATGGTCTCAGTCCTCAAAAAGCAACAGTCAAGTGGTGGAAACATCCAGGTCAAGAAATAACTATGACATGGAGTTAGGAGAGCTTCAGAATGCCACACTAAAGTGTAGTGGTGGCAGAGGAAGGAGGGAAGTCTTTTCAGGAAAAAGTACCAAGAAAGGTTTCAGGAGGTGGTGAATTTGAGCTGATCCTTGAGAGGGGAATAAGCTTATGAATGTTTGAAAGCAAAGCAAGGTAGGGGTGCTGTACCTTCTAGGGTGTATAAGGAAAAAAGACAGCAGAGAGCCCTGGATTAAATCCTAGCTCAGTCAGTTACCAGCTGTGTCTACTGAAAATGCTAACCAATCTCTCTAAACCTCACTTTATGTAAAATGGGAAACGCAATACTTACCCTCTGGGGCATATACAGCAAGGGCTCTTTCTCCATGTATCCAAGAATGCTTAGACTCCTGGTGGTCATAAATAGAAAGTACTTTTCATAAGATGCAGATGTTTATGCTCTCCCAGCTACCTGTGTTACCCACCAGGGTTCTTGGATTCCTTAATCAATAGAAATTGATAAGAGGCCAAACAGGAAATTCAGGCAAGGCTTTATTGGGATTCATGCTGCAGCAGAAAGGAGTGAAAACGAGTAACATGTTCCCTTGCTCGCTCCCTGAGGGGGTGGGGGAGACGAGCTAGTTCCTTACATGGGGTGAGGGTCGGGGCTGGTCCAGGGCTTGGGTGGAGGGGTGTCTTAGGTGGTCTGTCCACCCCTTGGTGGTGCTATGTGCAGGGAGCATGCGCAGACACCCTGCTTTTGCTCCCGACTCCTCAGAAGTGGCAGTTGGGTTTTGGGTCTTTTTTATCATCTTGTTCATAATTTGCCCCAACTGTGGGTGCAGTTATTTTTAGTCCCTTATGGTTTCTTGGTATTTTGTTGCTTGAGGAGACTTTACCCAGGTGCAAGCACTGCAGCTAAGGGTCCCAGGTCCCAGGTCCCAGCCTGTCTCACCTGCCTGACCCTCTATTTGTTCTCTTAACAGTGGGGCTCTGCCAATTATACTCTTCTGTTATTGATTCACTGTGTGATTTTGGAAAAGTCACTTCTCTTCTCTGTACTTCCGTTTCCTCATCTATAAAAGGAAGGAGGGAGGCACAATGACCTCCTTCAGCTCTAATATTCTGTGCATGTTCTAGGCAGAGAAAACAGTATATGCAAAAGTCCTGGGGGTGATATCTTTGAGGCAGAATGGATGAAGAGAAAGAATAAAGGAGGCAATGACTGAACTAAATCTGTAGAAGTAGGTGGGAAGCTGTGACTCAAAGGGGTGATAGAAGTTGCCCAAGGCCATATACCTTGTAAATTAGGGGATCTGAGATTTTATCCCAGGTCCAAGCTACCAAAATCCATGCCCCTTCAATCAACTATAGACGGATGAGATCTGACCTCTAAAAAGCTCCCCTCACCCCACCTCGGCAGCAAGGCAGACATTTGCCAAAAGTTAGCTGGATGCAAGGGCATTGGCACGAGACCCTGAGAGGCTGACCCAATTATCATCACTTGACCTGCTACAGAAAATTTTAAACCAGCTACATGGGAAGGAAGTGTTTGCTGGGCTCTGATAAGGCCTTAAATGGAGCAATGCCCTGCCTTGCTCACAAGACTCCAACAAAATCCAGCAGTTTATTTGATGAAAAATACAATTTGCCTTTAATTGACATTTCCCCCGATGGTGAGGGTCTGTAGGCTGCAGCCTGGCTGGGACAAGGAGTGGGACTTTGTAGCATTGGGCTGATGTGTTACTCAAGGCTATAAGATTCTACAGACCCAACGGGGAGTGTGTCAGGACATCATTGCAACTCTCCAATGCACCCGCACTGAGTTTTGGGAAGGAGACCTTTATGTACAAGGCAAAGCAGACTTAGAAACAGAATTGTACCTTCCTAATGACTCTCTCTTAGGGGAGTGAGGAAGGAAAGGAGAAAATGAGGCAGATAGAATGAGCTTTTGCAAGAATGTATTTAAAATTAAATTGCATTTTAAAGGGAATGTGGAAATCCTTGCTCTGCAAAGAAGCAGGATGGAGAGAAGCCAGCAAATTGTGGTAGAAAGTCAGAAAGTGACGTAGGCTTTGGAGGCAAGAAGACTTGAGTTGAAGTGTTGATCTGCAATTATCAGCTCTATAACCTTGGCCAGTTAACCTAGCTGGGAATCAATGTCTGAAAATAAGGATAATAATATACTTACATGATGGTGTGATTATGCAGGTTGTGACACAGCAGTCACTGAATGTATTTTTTTCTCTGCCTTATTAACCAAGAAATATGTATAATTAGCAGGAAATGGGGAGGTACAGAGCACCTTGGGGTCATAACAGTGGCCTCTAATGAGCAGCATAGTAGTCGACAACTTGGAATCAACTGGAGGCTCCCTCAGAGAGAAATCGCTTTGGGTCCATTGAAAGTAGCATCCGGGGGCTTCCCTGGTGGCGCAGTGGTTGAGAGTCCGCCTGCCGATGCAGAGGACACGGGTTCGTGCCCCGGTCTGGGAAGATCCCACATGCCGCGGAGAGGCTGGGCCCGTGAGCCATGGCCGCTGAGACTGCGCATCCGGAGCCTGTGCTCCGCAACGGGAGAAGCCACAGCAGTGAGAGGCCCGCATACAGCAAAAAAAAAAAAAAAAAAAAAAAAAAGAAAGTAGCATCCGGGCTTCCCTGGTGCCGCAGTGGTTGAGAGTTCGCCTGCCGATGCAGGGGACACGGGTTCGTGCCCCGGTCCGGGAAGATCCCACGTGCCGCGGAGTGGCTGGGTCCGTGAGCCATGGCCGCTGAACCTGCGCGTCCGGAGCCTGTGCTCCGCAGCGGGAGAGGCCACAACAGTGAGAGGCTCGCGTACCGCAAAAAAAAAAAAAGAAAGAAAGTAGCATCCCTATAGAGAGGGGAGTAGGATCTGGAGCTTCCCTTGAGAAGTAGATCAAGTGGTCCCATTCTCTAGGAAAGGAGATGTGTATAAGACATTTGGATTCTAAGGGTTTAAGACAAAGCGCAAACCACTGACCTCAGATCCTGAGAGAGGATATGGATGAGACTTTGGGGTTCCGTGGGGAGCAGGGTGATGTCCCAAGTCTGACACAAATGAAATTCTGTAATATGGAGATCACATCTGGACATCTTTGGCCAAGCTTAATTCAGAGGGAATGAGATCAAACAACCACACAAGTGATCCAGGAAGAGTAACATCAATGTAGAGAGAGGGGACAAAAGTTATCTGTTAGACTCTGTAGAACAGTGATTCTCTTGGCCTGTAGAATCATCTGGAAAGCTCTGAAAACCAATATGTGTCTCTACCCCAGGCTTACGAAATCAAAATCATCATGTGGATCCAGGCTTGAAAACCACAGGTGTAGACCAATTTTCAAAAGCATTCAGGTTGTTTTCAGTTTGGAGCTGTTGTGAGTAATGCTGCTAAGAACATCCATGTGCGAGTCTGTGGACACTCGTAAATGGATAGAAAACAATGCCGTCTATCCATACAATGGGATGCTTTTCAACAATAAAAAGGAACAAACTACGGACACATACTCCATCATGGATGAGCCTCGGACACAGTATGCGAAGTGAAAAAGAGAAGACAGACACAGAGACCACAGATTACATAATTTTATTTACCCGAAATGTCCAGAAAAGATAGAAAAGAGAAAGTAGATTAGTGGTTGCCTGGAGCTGGGGGTGGGAATAATGATTATCTATAAATGGGCATTAGGGATCTTTGTGTGTGTGTGTGTGTGTGTGTGTGTGTGTGTGTGTGTGTGTGTGTAAATGTTCTCTAACTGATTTATGATGATGGTTGCACCACTTAGTAAAGGTACTAAAATCATCAAAGTGTGTAATTGAGATGGATGAATTCCCTGATCGGAAACTATACCTTAATGAAGTTGTTTAGAAAAGCAATGCAGTGAGGCCACGAGGAGCAATGGTGGCAGTGGACTGTTTGAAAGCCGTGGATTCCCCTGCTTAAGTGTGGAAGTTGGACAGCTACCTCCCTACCCCACCCACACCTCCACCACACGTACACAGCGTAAACCCGACCTCTTTCCAGTGTATGTGAAATTGATGAGGAGACCCAGAGAGGGCTATCAGATTTTTTTGCCAGTCTAGTAGGTGAGGGCTCTATGATTACTTGGAAAAATAAGAGAATTACCACTATATTTTCATACTAAGTTTATAGAACAGCTGAGACCAGTTATATGAGGATGAAGTGAGATGATACATGTAGAAATGACACAGGGAGAGTGCCTTGGCAGGAGGAAGACGTACAATAAATGAGTCCCCTTCCCCTCTGCCTCGGGCAAACCCCATTGTCTTTCCTCTTTATGATCTACTCGCATCCCATTGTTCACCATCAGAACTATCCATGTATCGGTCGGGACTTTCACTTTCTCCACAACCCTTAGAATCACCTACGTGATTCTATGTGTCAGTACTAAAGACTTTTCCGGTAGACTCACTGATAATCTCTCTCCCTCTCTCTCTCACTCTCTTTTTATTTGGGATGTTAAAACTCTCTGGAGAACTAAAGATATTGCTTTTGCTCTCATTTTCTAAACTGGGAAAGCCAGGGAATCAGAGCAGAGATGGTGATTAGGCCAAGCCCTGAGTTGGTTACCATCAGAATCGGTACTTTTCACCATATCACACTGACCGAGCCCATCGTCAGCTGTGAACAGTCTACAGAAGTACTACTAAAGACCTAATTTCTGCCTGTGCACCATCTCACACTGGCACAAGCACAGAGACCTCACCCTACTGGTGAGACATCTTGATGATATGACCTAATGGAGGCATTTTGAAATCTGAGGGTGCAGTTGAGCAGCTGTGTGACTGTGGGCAAGTTGCTTAACTCTTCAGACTTTTTCTTGGTCTGTTAATATGGGAAGGCCTGTTGCACAAGGCAGTTATGAAAATTCAATGAGATTGTATACACAAAGAGTGCAAGCACAGTGAATACTCATTATCTTCCGCAAGCTTCAGAAAAGCAAGAAACTGCAATATTGTCATCAATTGTCAAAGGTCGTGGCTATCTATGTCTCTTGAGATCAGAAAGCATTTGCGTATCTGGCAGTCCCAGGGTCATCAATCAGAGCATCGTTTTGAGTGGGTTGGAACTGAAAATACAAATGTTGAAAGTGAATCTGGGCTCTTCCAACGAGGTTGTTTCTAGGAATGAATCACTTGCTGTAATTGAGAAAGTCACTGCAGTGACTTGAGAAAGATATCTTAGTTTTCTCACCTAGGCAAACAAATGTGGCTAGGCAAATGTCTCTAACACTTGCCATTAGCTTGCTTACTTCTCATTTGAAGCTTCATAAAATCAAAACATAAAACTGTGTTTCTGTCCATCACTTACTGGACTATTCCAAGAATTTGGGGGGCACCTCATAAAAGGGAAAGATGGGCCAGTTATCATTTTGAATTGTCACTTGTATTCATCCATGTCTTTAATTTAGTATCTCATCTCTCACTTTCCCCACATGAATCCATCTTGATGCTCTGGATAAATTTCTAATTGTTATACACAACAAGATTGTTCTGCTTTAATGTCAGCTTTTACAGTTTGATTATTTATATATATGCTTAAGAAATCATTTATACTGCTAATATCCTCTTGAAAAAAACATTTTCTTTCCCTGCTAATCAGTTGCAATGCCTTGGAGGGGTTACCCACACCTATAGTTTCAGATGCAAAGGCTTGTAAATGGTTTTATTTTAAATTTTAATTAATTATTCCAACTTCTAGCAGCTGTGCTAGTGAAGTGGTTGTTAATTCCCCATGGTAGAGATAATGTGGGCAGACGGAAGGGAGCCACATTACTGCTGGCAGACCCTGAAAGAAGGAGGGAGGAGAAAGCTGCCAATTATGTCAAGTGGCCCAAATTCCGCGACATGCTGACTCTGCATGGAATCAGAATGCTTGAAAAAGTCATTCATGCTGCCTTGAACCTGGAAAAGCCACTTAGCAGTGACAGCCATCCCTTTGGAGGAAACCCAGTGGAAACAAACAGGTTTCAGGGGGATCTTGCTAATTCTCAATAGCAGAAAGACATCAAACCATGCTGAGAATTTAGTCAGCTGTCCTCTTGTCAAGCACAAATTCCCAAGCTCCACTGGAAGTCTGGCCCAGAGTGCTGGGAACTGGGTCCATTTTGAGTGGGGGCACTGGTCATTTGATGCAGCAGGAGTATCTGTCACTCAATATCAAGTGTAAATTCCTTACATCTAATGACAAGGTGGGCAGTCGAACATCTTCCTCTGCAGAAGGCATGGATTTGAGTTCAGCTCTATTCTCTACCAGCCGTGTGAGACTGGCCAATAAAGAAGAGAGTAATCCCTGCCTTATAGGACTGCAGGGCTGCTGTGAGGATCAAGTGTGATAATATTTCTAAAACCCTTAATACTGGAACTGGTTAGGCGTTCAACACACATTTCTTTTCAGATATTTTCTATGCATGTTTTTACATAATTGAGATGGCAATGCATATAGAATTTTGTCTGAGATAGAAATGAGTTCAAAATCATATTCTATTAGAACTCAAGACATGGCTCTATTGTTCTAACAGATGATGTCAATATAGTTCTGATTTCTTTTTGTATAAACATTTTCCTTTTTCTTCACTATTTTAGCATTTTCTATGCCACTTTATTTTTTTAAATTTATTTTATTGAAGTATAGTTGATTTATAATGTGTTAATTTCTGCTGTACAGCAAAGTGACTCAGTTATACATATATATATATTATTTTTTATATTCTTTTCCATTATGGTTTACCACAGGATATTGAATATAGTTCCCTGTGCTATGTAGTATGACCTTGTTGTGTATCCATTCTCTCTAGAATAGTTTGCATCTGCTAATCACAAACTCCTAATCCATCCCTTCCACACCTCTTCTTCCCCTTGGCCACCACAAGTCTGTTCTCTCTGTGAGTCTGTTTCTGTTTCATAAATAAGTTCACCTGTGTCATATTTAGATTCCAGGTATAAGTGATATCATATAGTATTTGCCTTTCTCTTTCTGACTTACTTCACTTAGTATGATAATCTCTAGGTCTATCCATGTTGTTGCAAATGGGAAATTTTCATTCTTTTTTAAGGCTGAGTAGTATTCCATTGTATACATACACTGCATCTTCTTTAACCATTCACCTGTTGATGGACATTTAGGTTGCTTCCATGTCTTGGCTATTGTAGATAGTGCTGCTATGAACATTGGGGTGCATGTATCTTTCTGAATTATAGTTTTGTCCAGATATATGCCTAGGAGTGGGATTGCTGGATCATATGTCTATGCCACTTTAATTTCCTGGAAATTTAAATTTGTGTATATATGTATATTTTTTCTTCCAGTTTTATTGAGATATAATTGATATACAGCACTGTATACATTTAAGGTGAACAGCATAATGATTTGACTTACATACATCGTGAAATGATTACCACAAGAGGTTTAGTGAACATGCATTAACTCATACAGATACAAAACAATAGGAAAAGAAAATATTTTTTCCTTGTGGGGAGAACTCAGGCTTTACTCTCTTAACTTTCATATATAATGTACAGCAGTGTTAATTATATTAACCATATTGTACATTATATCCCCATATTTATATATCTTGTAACTAGAAGTTTGTACATGTGGACCACCTTCATCCAATTCTTCCTCCCCTGCACCCCACAAATCTCTTTTTCTATGAGTTTGTTTGTTTGTTTCGTATAACTGACCTACAACACTATGTTAGTTCCTGGTGCACAACATAGTAATTCAATATTTCTATACATTACGAAATAATCACCACTATAAATCTAGTTACCATTTGTCACCATACAAAGTTATTACATAACTATGAGCTATATTCCCCATGCTGTTAATTTCCCTGTGACTCATTTATTTTGTAACTGGAAATTTGTACTGCTTAATCTCTCTCACCTAATTCACTCATTTTCTTTTTAATTTTTGTGATCTAATGTATTGTCATAGATAAGGGTTTGATTTAGCAATATTTTAAGGATATCTGCATCTAGGTTCTTAAAATCTGTTGGATGATATATTTTGTCTAGTTTGCTAGTTGTTTACTGTGGGAAGACTAGCCCAGTACCAGTTACTCAATCATAGCCAGAAGAAGAAGACTTTAGCATTTTGTTTTACTACCTGGGATTCAGATAACTTCACCAGGGTATATTTAGATGTGATGTTTGTCTTCCTTATCACTGCATTTAAAATAGTGCCTGAGACACAAGTGGTCAATAAAAACTTGTTGAACAAATGAAATATCCCAGCTGATTACCTGGTCAGCCCCTTCTTCAGCTCAGGAAATTTATTCCTTATTACTTATATGGTAATTTCCTCTCTTACATTCTTCCTGGAACACTTACTAAACAGATGTTGGACTTTCTGGATATATCTGTCATGTATCTTAATACCCACCCCCTATGTTTGATTTTTTTTTAAACCAGTTCTGAGAGAATGCCTTGGCTTAGTAATCCCAGTCCATATTTTAGTCTTCATTGGTATTCATCCTTCTATGCAGACCATTCATCTACTAAATTTTAGACTTTGGTTTGGCAATCATGTTTTTCTTTCTTTTATTGAAGTATAGTTGATTCACAATGTTGTGTTAGTTTCTGGTGTACAGCAAAGTGATTCAGTTATACATTTACATGTACATATTCTTTTCCATACTCTTTTCCATTATGGTTTGTTACAGGATATTGGACATAGATCCCTGTGCTATACAGTAGGACCTTGTCTTTTATATATAGTAGTGTGTATCTGCTAATCCCAAACTCCTAATTTATCCCTCTCCCCACCTTTTCCCTTTGGTAAACATAAGTTTGTTTTCTATGTCTGTGAGTCTGTTTCTGTTTTGTAGTTTATTTGTATCATATTTTAGATTCCACATATAAGTGATATCATATAGTATTTGTCTTTCTCTTTCTGACAACTTCACTTAGTATGATCATCTCTAGGTCCATCTATGTTGCTGCAAATGGCAGTATTTCATTCTTTTTTATGGCTGAGTCATATTCCATTGTATACATGTATCTCCTTTATCCATTCCTCTGTTGATGGACATTTAGGTTGCGCCCATGTCTTGGCTATTGTGAATAGTGCTGCTGTGAACGTTGGGGAGCGTGTATCTTTTTGAATTAGAGTTTTCTCTGGATATATGCCCAGGAGTAGGATTTTGTTTTTGAGAGTTCTGGTTCTTTCCTTTCCTTTGCAGCCTGTTCTTTCTTATTGATGTGATAACTTGATAAATTTCCTTCAGCTTATTGCATTAACTGTTCCCTCACACATTAATTTGTTATTTACTGTATTTTGAAATTCTTTTTCACACGGTTAGATTTCTTCAAATGTATGGTATTTATTGGTTGCTGTTCATAATTATTGATGAAATTTAAATTGAGCGATGTTGCCAGCTGGGGAATAATTCCTCAGTCCAGGTGAAATTTCATGTTCTCTTGGCAATGAGTGCAGATTTAGATCATCAGTGCCTTAGTGTCAGTGTTTTTGTAAGAGAAGGGAGTGGAGGAGGGGATGGGAGACTAAGTGGAGTTTCCTTTAAGATGTGTAAATGGAGGATTTTTCACCTTGAGTAAGTGATCTCTTTTTGTCTTTCCTGGAGGCTATAAGTTATCTGAGGCACAGCCCCATCTCACTGGACATACATCTCACTCTGGGAGTCTTTGTCAGAATTTCTGAGTCAAAGATGGTACATAAAACATTATCCTAGGTTCAAATGTCAGATAAAGACCCTCTGATATGCAGGGCCTGGCTTAACTGCTCTACCTTATGATTACTCACTCTGCTAATAATCCATGGCCTTTTGTTCTTTATCCGTTCTCCTTCCACTGTCAGTCCTTTCCAGCTCCTTTTCTCTTCCATCAGGCTGTTTTGGTGGTACCCTTCCCATCCTTCTAGTTCTACTATGGATTTTTAAAAATGTGTATACTTTTCTTCTGTCATTTTAGTCCTGCACATTCAACCACAAGTCTCCATGTACAATTTTATATCCTATTTTATTTTACAATGCCTGTCTCCAAGCATTTTCTCTGTCACTAAATGTATTCACACCCATGTAAAATCAAACTCAAAAAGCCCAGATAAAACAAGCAAACAGATTTGAGTGAGCCACTTGTCTGAGCAGAATATAACAGCCAGTGCTTGTTTCTTCCACAGTGATTAGGAAACAATTAAACCAATATTAGGAAAAGGAGTAGCAAGAAGTAACATGTCATTTGCAACGTCCATCTGAGAGAGTTAACGTGTGTTTATCACTGGGGACAACCCTCGATGAAACGGATCTTCATTCAAAGTACTTTAAAACAGCAGAGATCAATGGACAGAATAGATTTTCAAGAAGAAGGGAATGGAATTAGCATATAGGACACATAAACTTCTTGACCTTGTATATAAAGCCGTAAAAGTGGTACTTCTTACAGACATATTCCCATTCAAAAGGTGAAGCTGTGGAGTTTTTTTGGTTTTTGTTTATTTTTTTAGGAAGAGCTGAGCTGAACAAATTATGGTCACCAGGCAACTGGAGTGTGGGAATGGGTTTGTATATTTTTTGTATTTTTTTTCACTTATGACTTGATTGATTCAGTCATTAAACAAATATAAATCAAGTATTCACAACAGACACCAAACACTACTCCTACAGTGAAGGAATTCACAGTCTAACAGAAGAGGGGAAAAGTAAGCACATCATTTAGAATACTGTAAATTTGTCCTACAATAAGATTAATAATATGGTCTATGAGATCCCATAAGAACCTAATTAAATATTGGGGAAGAGACGGCTTCTCAAAGGAAGAACAACTAATCAGAAGCCAGAAGGACCAGTAGGAATTAATCAGGTAAAGAGCAATGGAAAGGATTTTTTAGATTGAATAGATGTTCAAGCATTCAGAGGCACTAGTGAGAATGGTATGGTCCAAAAGAATTGTAAATAGCTCCACATGACTGAAGTAAAGAGTGTGAGAGGAGGGACTTCCCTGGCAGTCCAGTGGTTAAGCCTCTGTGTTTCCACTGCAGCGGGAGTGGGTTCAATCCCTGGTCGGGGAACTACAATCCTGCTTGCCTCACGGTTCAGCCAAAAAAAAAAAAAAGAGAGAGAGAGAGAGGGTGAGGGGAAAAGTGCAAAAATAATGCTGGAAAGGTATGTGGATCTTTGATTTGAGCTGAGTTTCTGGCAGAAGAATAGCATGGTCGAGTTTGGCTGCAGAGTGTAGAATAGATTCCAGAAAGCAGACCTGGAATCATGGAGACCTCTTAGGGGAGTGTCATAGATATCCAGCTGAGCAATGGTTGTCCCTTTCACTAAGGCATTGTCAGCATAGGTGAAGGTAAACAGAGGAGTTCTAGGACTACTTAGCAGTTATAATAAGTAGAATCTGGTGAGTGTGTGCACTTGACGGTGGGGGAGAAGAATGTGTCAATGTTGACATCCTTTCATTATCGGGTAAATGCAAGTCCATTCACAGAGATGAAGAGTGTGGATGGGAACAATGACGAAGGACAAGTTTTGGGAGAAGATAATATTTCAGTTTTGGGTGGGAGGCACCAGTGGAACTATACAGTGGGCAGCAAGATATGTTAATATGCAGCTCCTGTGGGAAATCTGAGCTGCAGATTATATCTGGGGGGGAGGGGCCCTAAGTGGTAGTGATCATTGGAAACATGGGACTAGGTAAAAATCACCCCAAAAAAGAGCATAAAGAGATAAAATATGATAGAGAAAAGAGGAAAATTAGACTAGATTGGTGTATTAGCTCAGGCTGCCATTTAAAATGCCACAGACTGGGTGGCTTAAATGACAGAAATTTATTTTCTCACAATTCTGGAGGCTGGAAGTCTAAAGTCAGGGTGCCTGAATAGTCGGGTTCTGGTGAGAGCCCTCCTCCTGCTTCATGGTTTACATATGGCCACCTTCTTGCTGTGACCCTACGTGGTGGAGAGAGAGAGAGAGAGGAATTGGTTTGTTGATGGATTGATTTCTGGCAGCACTAAGTTTCAGGATGAACCTTCAAGCCCCAAACTCCCAAATCTTTTCCTTTGATCACCGTAAGCGCCCCAATTTTCTTTCCAGCTACACAATCCAAAAATTCCCTCTTTTGCGTAAGCTAGTCTGAGTTGTGTTCACACTCCTAAAATTTTTGAAGAATACCGAATAATACTGAGATTGTTGGTGTGGAGATGAAAGCAAGAACACTGTGATTTGAGGAATCAATAAAGGGTGAGAAAGTAGAGAAAAGTGTAGTTGGTTTGTAAGAGAGGTTCCTCCCTTTCTACAACAAACATTTCCTGTTCTACCTACTGGCGATTTAGCATTGAACATAGGTGATAGATATCTGCATCTATAGCTGAGTGTGAATAAATCTCTTCGATAAAAAAAAATTCTGTTGAATATCAAAATGCAGAGCCTATTTATGGTATGACCCAACCTTCACTTCTACAGTATTGCATGTGTAGCAATAATATTGAATTTTTACTTTAACACTGCAAGGGCAAACATTTTCATTTGTGGAAGATAGCCAAAGCAGAACTTCTCCCTTAAATACAACACTGGTTTGGGGAAGGAAGATGTAAACAGAAAGACACTTTCCCAGATTGAATCTGCTCTTTGTCCTTCTTTCCCATGGTGAGCATTCGCTTATGCTTTCAGCCCAGATGAGCACACGGAGCATGAAATGGCACCACCATTGTGAGGACCTGGGACGAGGGGGGATATAGAAACAGACCTTCTGCACCAGGCAACACGGTATCTTGTGTTGCTGCCAATTAATTAGTGATGAGTTTGTCATGTTGCCTGTCGCCCAGGATGATTAATCTGAGCCCAAATCCAACGACACCAGTAAGGAAAGTTCACAGCAAGATAAGCTGTGAGTGACAATGTTACCCTTTAGAAGAAGGGGAGCTGACAGAATGAAATGCAACCCCCTGCCTCCCCCTCACTGGCTTCCAGCCTGTCATGATAAAATCCCTGAGCTCCTACTGTGACTAACGAGCTGAGAAGGCATGCTTTAGAGTCACATGAACAGGGACTAGGAGGACGTAAAGGGGCGCTGGGGTTCACTTCTCAAACCTGCTCATCCCACGCATGAGGGCGTGGAGGTCCAGAGAGGTCATTTCACTTGCTTACAGACACCCAGCAAGTTGTTAGCTGGGCTGGGGCCCCAGCTCTGTCTTTTGACCCTCAGTGTTGTCCCTGTCCTGCTGTATCACAGAGTTCTGCTCTCACACCATTTTCTTCTCCTACAGAGGAGAGGTAGAGTTGTGTTTGTTTGTTTGAAATCACATGACCCAACTTTATTTATTTATTTATTTATTAACATCTTTATCAGAGTATAATTGCTTTACAATGGTGTGTTAGTGTCTGCTTTATAACAAAGTGAATCAGTTATACATATACGTATATCCCCATATCTCCTCCCCCTTTCGTCTCCCTCCCACCCTCCCTATCCCACTCCTCTAGCTGGTCATAAAGCAGCGAGCTGATCTCCCTGTGCTACGCAGCTGCTTTCCACTAGCTAGCTATTTTGCATTTGGTAGTGTATATACGTCCATGCCACTCTCACTTCATCCCAGCTTACCCTTCCCCGTCCCTGTGTCCTCAAGTCCATTCTCTAGTAGGTCTGTGTCTGAGGAGAGGTATAGTTTTGAAAACACTCTTGAAGGACATGAGATTAGAGGCCTGCAGATCTAAGTTCTGGTCCAGCCTCTGGCATCAGCTTCCCCTGTAAAGCAGCAATGGAAGGAGAAGCTGTCTGCCAATGGGGCATCTTGATTGTTTTCCATGTGGCTGCTCATTCTTCAGTAGGCCAGATCTACTTCCTTCTCTGATGGTCTCAGAGAAGCATTCCAAGAGAGTGAAGGTGGGCACTGCAAGACCTCTTGATACCTAGACCTCAAAACTTGTACAATATCAATTCTACCATTTTCTTTTTTTTTTCAGTAAATATTTTTAGTTTTAAGTTTTTTAAAATTTTTATTGGGGTATAGTTGATTTACAGTGTTGTGTTAAATTATACCACTTTCTATTCGTCAAAGAAAGTTACTGGGCCAACCCAAACTCAAGGTGTGGGGAAACAGACTCCAGTTCTTGTTGAGAGGAGTGGCAAATTTACATCACCAAGGGTCATACGGGATAACACTTATTTTTTTCAGTGATCTTTGCAAATTGCATCTTTCATCTCTGGCAGTCTAGAAATTTGAAGTCCCCACAAAACAGCAAAATAACTCCACTAACCACATTACCCAAATACACTTTATGTATTTTCTCTGGATCATGTTGTTTATGAAGTGCTCCCAATTATTTTGTTGTGGCGGTGGTGTATAAGGGGGCGGCACTGAGAGAAAATATAAGCATGTGTATGTGGATCATGTAATCACATATATGCGTGCATGTCAGTTTATGTTCAAGTGTATGTTTTAAATTGATATTTGACTTACTGTTCAGAAAAGATGTCATATGACACAAAAGAATGTGTAATATCAAAAGAGAAAGCCCAAATTCAAAATAGATGCAAGATAATTTTCAAAACAGAAAAGAAGAGCAATAAAATGGAGCCAGAAATGACTTAAAATGCATAGACTTATGTCCTTAACCACTTCTGTTGGGCAAAGTATAAACTTGACTCTGGGCTTCCCAGGAGACACTGTGAAGAGCACAGCACGTGGCTACTGCAGAGAGAGATGGAGAAAGTAGTGACTTTTCATCTCTTGGTCATAAAGCCTCCTGTCAAGATTGCATTCCCTCCATTGGATTCCATGACCTACTCATATAAGTTTATCTGCTTTTTCTCTTCATAGCTTGAATGGAGCTTCTCTATGATCAATTTCAATTTTGCTTTAAAATGTGATTTCTTAAACATTGGAGTATAATTGCTTTACAGTGGTGTGTTTCTGCTTTATAACAAAGTGAATCAGCTACACATATGTAATCTTAATGAAAAGCAGAGACCAACAGTGGAGCCACCATGGCCTCTGTGTTCTGTCCACGGTGCTGAGCTAGGGGAAAGCCAAAGGTGGACAGAGCCCCTGATTTCTAAGTGCCTCTAGGCTGTGACTGACAGGAATCCAGTTACAACTCAGAATATGTGTGTGTTTGTCCTGACTGCTGCTTCTAAACCAGACCACCCTTAACACACTCTTTTTCATATCAAATAGTTGGAACCCTGCAATAGAGGAGTTGGGTATCCCTGTTCAGCTCATCAAGAAAGGCTTGGGTTTCTCTGTTTCTGTCTTTGTACCACACCTCTTAGAATATCCCTGAGTTCACATTTCTCTGATCTTTCTATTTAGACTCTGTTACCCAGCTCTGTGCTCATACCAAATCATGTGGCAGATTTTCTGAGTTTTTTTCCTCATCTTTTGAATTCTACCTCAAATATCCAGTTTGCACTGATCTCTCTATTACTGGTAGCCTCCATCATGTAGTTAAGAGAAAGTCCCAGAGATCTACTCCTAGTCCTATAATTGGCCATCTGATTCCTACCAGATAGAACCAGTCACTCAGACAAGGGGGAGTTATACAGAAAGTAATCTTAAATTCAAGACAAGGGCAGGGAGAAGATGAAAGACTCTGAGGCTGAGGGGCTGTCTAGAAAGTGACCTCTTCCAAAGCACTTTTTAAAATTTTTGTCAAAGAGCAAAAGTTCCAGGGCATCCAGTTGAATGAGGACTCTGTTCCCCTGTTCCCAGCAGTCAACCCTTGGAACTAAAGAAAATATACATGCTAGCTCTAGCAGAAAAACCATTATTGATCTCTGCTCTAGAGAGAAGGAATGCTGCTCCTCATCAAATAAGGATTTTTTTTTTTTAAGAACAAGACAAAGCCAAGAACACCCAGGGTTTTTTTCCCCTTCAAACGGCTGTTTATCTTGCTGAGTCTCGGCTACTATATTAACTAGAGAAATCAGAGGCAAACAGATTTCAAATAGCCTCCACAAGATTGAAAAGAGTACTCAGCTGTGGTAGACAAATTCAGAAGTTGTCACAAAATGGTCCTGTGATTGTTTTGAGATAATTTATTTGTTTATCTCTCTCTCTCTCTCTCTCTCTCACACACACACACACACACACACACACACATCACTGCTGGATTCTTCTATTCATCATCACTGCCAAGTGATGTTGATTCCCTGCTTAGACAACTGCAGTGCCCGGCATCTCTGTATCTCCAAAGCAGCTCATCCTATCCATGTAAAGTTCTGACCAAGGAAAATTACTCCAAACATTAAAATCAAACTCCTCCTTTCAAGTTCCTCCCACTTCTTTGTCTCAGTTCTAATTCCTTGATCCCCAGAGAACAAGTCAGAACCAAATATGTGACAATCCACCAAATATTTGTTGACAGTAACCCTTCTCCCATGAATCTTCTCTTCTTAGTGGACTTTTTCTTGTCATTGTCAATTGGTACACACACAGGACACACATTCTTCCCTAGAACAAATGAGAAGACCATGTTGTTTTTGAACTGTTTAGAACTCCCTGTTCATCACCCCTATGGCTATTCAACCACTAAGTCCTGCTTATTCTACCACCTGCAAAGCTCTTAAGTAATGCAGTAGCAGAATCATGCAGTGGTTAGGAGCCCAGACTCAGGATCGAGACTTCCTGGGTTTCAGTCTACCATTTGCAGGCTGCATCACTTTGGCCTCAATTTCATCATCTGTATAATGGAGGGAGTAACAGTACCTAATTCATACGATTGTTGCTTAAATATGTGTAACGCTTTTAGAACAGTGGCTGACACATAAGCACCTGATAAGAGTTGTTATCGACATTGTTTTTATTACTGAATCTCCTCACTTATGTCCTTCCTTACTCATACAGTCTTCATTCATACTGACACTACCTTCCACTTGGCACCTCCAATAGCTTCTTAACTTTTCTTCCTGACTCTGCCTCCATCAGTCCATTCTTACATTGTGTAGCCAAGATAAACAGTTAAAACTAACAAATGGACAAAAACTTGGTGATAATTGTGTGTATGTAGGAGGATGTGGAGATAACAAGAACCATAAGAAAATAAGCCATGGGAACTGAGAAAATCCATGAAGGGCATTGGGTTGTCTCCTGCTGTGTCCTGGGATTTTGTCCAAGGTTTTGTGAAGGGTTAGTGTACCCAACTGACTACCCAATACTCCAGCCCTTGAATGTTTGACTCTTCATGTGAGTTACACAGGAGCCCAGTTCTCAGAGAGCTTCTGGCCATACCTAACACAGATGGTATCATCACGGTATCTTGGGAAAATGTGCAATATCCCGTTTGGTCACTTGGTGATGCTAAAGGGTTCCACTGGACAGTTTATCTACTGGGGTTTGCTATGTAACAATCCACCCCAAAACTCAGTGGCTTCAAACAACAACCATTTATTATTATATCTCAAATGAGTGTGGGTTCACTATGGACTGGCTGATCCTGGTTGGTTTCATCAGATCTCTGCTGGGTTGTTAATACTTCTGCAGGTCAACTGGGACCCTACTCTTTGCTGGATTGGAAAGATCACTTTAACTGGGGAAGCCCTACTTCATGTGTGACTCCTTTTCTTCCAGGGACCAGCATCTAGCCTGAGCTTTTCCTTCTCAATAGAAATGGTGAAATGTGAGAGGAAACATGTAAGGCTTAGGCTCAGAACCAACACATCATCAATTCTGTTTTATGCAGTTGCCAAATCAAACCAAGCCACATGGCCAAATCAAGAGCAGAAAGTAATGTTCACTGATTATGCTCATAGATTTCCTGGTGTGAGGAAATCTGCAGCTATGGGATCTCCTGGTTGCTGCCTACGGCTGTATTACCCTCATGGGGTTTACAAAGGTCCCACATTGGCAAATACTGTGTCTTCATTTGACCAGGGGTCTCAAACTCAAATACTTACAAAGGTCAGGAAGCTAATATAATAAGTGAATTGAGTGGTGTGGGAAGCATAATTAAATGGAGTGGTTATGTCTTATCTTGAGCGAGGGAGATAACTGTTGTGAATGCCCTGCCCCATGTTAATAGCAACATAATGTAGCAACTGTTCTAATACTTACATATGGTAGGCACTGTTCTGAAAACGTTGCTTAGGGAATTCCGTGGTGGTCCAGTGGTTAGGACTCCATGCTTTCACTGCAGAGAGCCCAGGTTTGATCCCTGGTTGGGGAACTAAGATCCCACAAGCCACGCAGTGCAGCCAAATAAATAAATAAATTTTAAAAGTTAAAAAAAATTGCTTATATTAGTTCATTTAATCCTTAAAACAAGAACTTAACATAGGCATTATTATTATTATTATTATTCCCATTTTACAGATGAGAAAATTGAGGCACAAAGAGGTTTGATACCTTGCTCCCAATCACAGAGCTGAGATTCTAAATCAGGAAATCTGGCTCCAGAGTTCACATTCTTAAACATCATACTCTACAACCAGATCTTTTTATTTTTAAAAAGTCAGAAATTCAGATTTTCACATAATCATTCAAGTTTTACATCTTGACAAGTAATTTTAAGTAAATAAAAATCACAGTACAGGCCAAGGAAAATATATCTATGGACTGAATTTGACTGTGGACCTCTAGTTTAAGACCACTTTTTGAACTAGAGGGTTGGTCTGCTCAGGACAATTTTATCATCCTGAATTCAGGTCAGCTGCCCAGCCACTCCAGGCCTCCTACTATTCTGGAAAAGTACTGAACTCAATCAAAACTTCAAAAATCAACCCCCAAGATCTCAGTAGTGTCTTCACAAAACTCTGGCTGATTCTCCTGCCCTGACATTGGCCCAGGGTATCAGGTAGGCACTGCCTGACATTGGCCAGTCCTTTAGAGGGTGTTGGAAATTGAGCCCAAGGTAGAGACTGGCCTTGGTTTGCAGATCAGGCTTGGGGCCAGCTGTGAGCCTTTTTACCTTGTGGTTTCACCTTCCTGCAGGGGCCTAGGTAGATGAGAGATGTCTCAGAGGCCAAGCACGTATGGTTTAACATTGTTGTCAAGAATAGGCAGGGTGAAAGGAAGGGTTAGAAGAGGGAAAACTCCTTGAAAGGCACAAGGATGTGACAATCAGTGATGAAAAATATATCACACAATGCACAGAGAGATGAACAATGCCCATGGTGTACCAAAGAGAAAGTTTGAAAACACAGAGGAAGAAACATTGATTCCGAGAGAACTTTTTTCCTCCTTTTCCTTGAATTGCTTTTCCCCAAAATCACAAGGCAAGTCCTGGTGGAATCAGCCTACATCTCTTAAGCCTGTATCAGACTCTGTATGTCTATTAGTTAAAGAAGAGGAAGGATTTTCCCTGCCTTCCTTGCAAATCTGAAAAGTGTCTCTTAATCCCCAGTGCTTCCGTCGGTCTCACCTGTCACTCTCATGCTGCAAGATCCAGCTCACTTGTGCTTTCAGTAGTGATAACAGCCAAATCTCTTATTTTATTTAATGCAGCATTTCCTTCATCATCAACTCCACCTCTTCCTCTGTCAGTTTAAAAGAAAAGACTTTTGATTTTTTTTTTCCTCTGGAAAATTCCCCACTCTCCATCTTTTGGCAGTAACAGATGCTGGGATATCTGAAGGTGGGAAAATAAGTGGTTATATCCTCAAGTTATATTTTTTAGCACTTCATGTAACGAATCCCAGCAATATTTACCTGCTTGTATTATCTAGAGGGTTGTTATTTGCTGTGCCTGCTGTTTTTTGAACAGTACACAGGAAAAAAAAAAAAAAAGTAGGTTCCTGCCTCACTGTGTCCAGAAACGCTGGGAATGGGGTTGATGGCATTCTTTCAGAGGGATCACATTCTGTTGGTGGGACAGATGATTGTATACATGGCAACGAAACACATGATGGGACATGTGAAAAAAAAAAAAACACCTCACGTAGATGACAATATTATTTCCTTATTATGAGTGTAATGCATGTTTGTTGTAAACATATCTTAGAAAATATAAAAGAGATGAAGAGAGTATTCACTCGTATTTCTTTCCAACCGTGAGAAGCTTAACAGTTTGAAATATAGTCTCCCATGCACCCCTTCAGAATTACACTGTAAGTAAATATTAATGTCCAGATTTATTTTTTACTCTAATGGCATCCCTACAGTAGTAAAGAATTAAAATGCCTGCATGGTGTTCCAACACACTGATGTGCAATAGCAGTTTTTTTGTTTTTGTTTTGGTTGTGTTGGGTCTTCGTTGCTGTGCGCGGGCTTTTTCTAGTTGTGGCGAGCGGGGGCTACTCTTCGTTGCGGTGCGCAGGCTTCTCATTGCAGTGGCTTCTCTTTGTTGCAGAGCATGGGCTCTAGGCGTGCGGGCTCAGTAGTTGTGGCTCAAGGGCTCTAGAGCACAGGCTCAGTAGTTGTGGCACATGGGCTTAGTTGCTCCACGGCATGTGGGATCTTCCCGGACCAGGGATTGGACCCGTGTCCCCTGAATTGGCAGGTGGATTTTTAACCACTGCACCACCAGGGAAGTCCCTGTGCAATAACATTTCAATCCATTCCCTTATGGTTCGATATTTAGGTGATTTCCAATGTTTCACTTCTATAAATGCTACTTGGATGAATGTTCCCACTCATCATTCTTTGTATCTCATGTTATTACCTTAGGCTATTTGTATGAGTCAATGGAACAGATATTTTTAAGTCTCTTGATAATTTTGTAGGAAAGTGGTACAAATTTAATTTATACTGTGGGGTCTTCTGAGACCAGGTCTATGTCAGTCTCTATTGGGGTTTCCCTTTGTCCTAAGAGGGGAAAAAACACTTTAAGGATTGGAGAATGCTGGGGTGGAGTTGGGATTTGCAATAGGACAGTCAGGGATGATGTCCCTATGTGACTGTGATGGACTGAATGTTTGTGTCCCCTCAAACTCATATGTTGAAACCCTACCTTGCAATTTGATGGTGTTAGGAGGTGGGCCTTCAAGAGGTAATTAGGCTCAGATGAAGTCATGAAGATGGAGCCCTCATGAGTGGGATTAGTGCCCTTATAGGAGTCACAAGAGAGCGAGCTTGCTTTCTCTCCCTGCTGCTCCCTGCCACATGACGACACAGCAAGAAGTTAGCAGGCTGCAACACAGAAGAGAGCTCTCATCAGAACCAGACCATGCTGTCGCCCTGATCTCAGACTTCCAGCCTCCAGAACTGTGAGAAATAAATGTATGTTATGTATAAGCCACCAGATCTATGGCATTCTGTTATAGCAGCCTATACTGACCAAGACAATGACAGACACCTGAATGAGGTGAGAAAGAGACATCCATACATCTAAAGGAGGGGAGTCCCCACAAGGATACAGCAGATACAGAGTCCCCTAGGCAACAAAGGTTTGACTTAGCAAAGAAGAATAAGAAGAGTGGTCTATTGGCTTCAAGCTTCCTGACAGAGCAAGAAGGGGAACTTAACCTCAGGTGCTCCCTGCTGGCACAGCTCTCAGTGCTTTCTGGGACTCTTACCTTTGATGAACACGCTGAAATGCAGGGAAACATGTTTGGGTGACTGATCCAAATCATTGATGCCTGCCACTCAACTGAAAAAAAGGAGATTTTTAGTCAAATGTAGAGATGCTCCTTTCCTTATGGAAACTCTCCGCAGGCTTCCTGGCCATGACCCTGTCCTTCAGATGGCTCAGAAGCTCAGAGAGGATGTAGACTTGGAGGGACCCCACTAAGCTGGAAGGAACTGATGATGAAGCTCCTACTGGGAAAAGCTCCCCCAGAAAACTCTAATTTCTATTAATTTATTAATTTTACAAATTATTAGCATCAATATATTATCAATAATGAAAATGATAACTCATGAATACTGAGAGATGGTCTCTCAGGCATTGTGCTAAAAGCTTTACACGGATTGTCTCATTTTAATCATTACGACAACCTTAAGAAATCAGTAATGGGAGTTCCCTGGTGGCTTAGTGGTTAGGATTCTGGGCTGTCATTGCCGTGGCCCAGGTTCAATCCCTGGTCGGGGAACTGAGATCCTGCAAGCTGTGTGGCACGGCCAAAAATAAATAAATAAATAAAATTTAAAAAGAAGTCAGTAATATTACTATCCTGATGTTACAGAGGAGGAGGGGTCTAGAGTGGTTAAATAACTTCTCCAGGATCACAGAGCTAGAAGTAAATAAGCTGGGATTTGAACCCACTTTTGTCTGATGAACGATCCCTTTCGGTTTGCCTCGCAGAGGGAGCTCTGTCCAAGCCATACTTTATCTAGTGAATTGCTGATATGCGGCCTTTTGGAAGAGTTTGTTGAGTTAACTAGGCCCTGGGGAAGGAGGGCTGGAAATTCCCCTCTAACACATCCCTGCCGCCACGCTGAGATCTGGCCTCATTATGGCTCTCAGAGCCCTGGAGAGGGCTCAGTGTGTCAGAAGGGCACATGCAGCCTCCCTTCTACACACCACTGAATGCTGGTCACAGACAGAGTGGGAAGCTCCCTGGTCAGGGTGTCTGGAGGCCTGTCCCCAGATCCACTTGGCTGAAATGAGCAGTGTCCTTGGCCCCTTGGAGCTGCAAGAATTAGGCGAAAACTGACTTGGAGGGGACCTGCAGAAGGATGCTCAGAAGGGCAGCCGGATGACTTCCTGCTCGTGCAATAAAGTCCAGCTGAGATGTGCCCCTCCCCTCATCTAAACCACACCCTCCAACAGGCAGTCACTCGCTCTTTTATTTCACGGAATATCACTTGGTGGCTAAGAATGTAAAAATTCATGTGCCAAACTCTCATTAGCACTTACCTCCTAAGGCAGTCACTGCTCTAAATGACCACTTAGATCATTTAGATTTAGATACTCATTCACAGCCCTGTGAAGTGGGTAGCCTTTCATCTCCCTTTTACAGAAGGTGACCTCAGGCACAGATGCGTTATGTAATTTGCTCAGGGTCACACAGCTGGTAGGGGGAGGAGCTCAGGTTCAAATATAGATTGGCTGGCTCCGGAATCAGACTCCTAACTGTTCTGTAGAGCTGGAGATAAGCAGACCTAGGCTCCCATCCTGGCTATACCTCATCCTTCTCCGTGCTCATGGGCACATCCTTTAACTTTTCTGTGCCTCAGTTTCCCCACTGGTGAAATACAGGTGCTAGTTCTACCTATTCCGTAGGATTCTGGTGAGACTTAAGTGAGATAGCCACGTGAAGCTCCAGGTAGGAGTGTGATTTCCAAAAAAACTCATCCCCCTAAGTTACATTCTGCCCACGCTTCCATCTCAACTCCCTTATTTCAAAGCAGCCCAGCTGTTTCCATCTTTCAGGATGTGACACCTCACCTTGATCCAAGCAAAAGAAAGAATTCAAGGTGATGGAGGGAAGGGGAACAGAGTCCAGAAGGAGTGGGTTCTTGCCCACCTTTTCCTCCAATAATCCTGCCTTTCAAGATGCGCTGACTTCCTACACCCAATCCACCCCTGGATTCCATTTCTGAGTGGGATCCCATGATGTAACAAGCTGCAAAGAGAAGCCGGCTCCCCTAGAACAGGGACCTGGTTTTGGAGCTTCCCTGCAAATGTAACCATGTTCCTTCCCCTCCCTTCCCCCAAAGCTAGCTCATCCAGGTGGGCCCTCCAGGAGGAAAATCAGAGAGGTTCATGTTCCTGCGTTTCCCCAGACCTGTTCTGACATCTAGTCCACCCCGTTGGCAAAACACGGTCTCAGATTACTCGAGATCTCATTTATTAATTGGGAATCGGAGCCCCTTTAGGACAGAACTGGGCAATTGTGGAGGAGCTGAGCTGCAATGAAAGAATTTAATTTAAAGAACGAGTCAATTCAATTGAATCCTGAAAATCATTCTGATGTGCTCCCAGCGGAGTCTATTTAGAACCAATAAATGTGCCTGTGTCACTGTCTCCTGGCTGCACTCTCCCAGCCTGGGGGAAATCATTCACAGGGACCAGGTTTCATTTAGAAGAAATGCGGCTTCTGCCAACTGCACAAAAGGGGGCACTTCTCGGCCCTGTGATAAGATCTCTCTCTTTCCTTCTCTCCACATCCTCCCTCCCCCCTCGCCCCCCACCGCCAAGGGTCATTTTTCTTTCTTTGTCTACATTCACCCTGGCTCCTCCTCCCTCCTCCTCTTTTGTCTAACTCTTCCTTTGCTTCCTTCAAAAATGCTATTAAAATAGCCAAACTCCTAGAAGCAGAGAGCACAGTGGTGGTTGCCAGGGGCTGGGGGGAGGGAGGTAATAGGATGACACTGGTCAAAGCTTACAAAGTTTGGTACTCAAGGTAAATAAGTTATAGAGATGGACTGTGCAGCAGGGAACACTGGAACACGGGTTTTGAAATTCGGCCAAGACTTGGGCACAAACCCTGATTCGGTCCCACTTATTTTCTTTGAACCTCACTTTTCTCCTTGTAAAATGAGGATCATCTTGTGTACCTCGCAGAGTTATTGTGAAGGCTAAAGAAGATAGTCTGTGGAATGTGCCTGACACAAGGTGGGGACTGAGCTGATGGTGGTAACCGTGCAATTTTGCTATTGCAGAGGGGTTGGAGTGTCTGGAGTGGAGAGTATACACTGATGTTAAAAGACGCTGGGCAGCCAGAGAAGGTTTTGTTCAAGAGTGGGGTGGCGGGAGCGAGGCTGGTCACTTCCTTCCTCGTGGCACTGGAGGGCCTAGATTTTTGTCTCCCTGTCCATCTGAGTCATGATTGTTGATGGGGAACCAGAAGAGCCAGCAATCTATCCATGTAATCTCTCATTTCTGCCCCCAAAGAACGGAGGTGTGCAGGCAGGAAATTAACCTTTTAAAAAAAAAAAAAAAATCAAAGCCCATAGCTGGTGTCCCTGTGTGAGTGAGCTGGATGGAGCCCAAAGCCTCTCCTGGGACAAATATATAGTTCTTACTAAAATAAACCCAACAGAGATCAGCTCCTCTGACTCTGAAACGTAAATAACGATACCAACAGCCAGATACCCTGGGAGAAATGAATGGAACCTCGCAGCCTGAGTTCTTTCCAGGCAGGTCCCTGGCTGCAACCAGCCTAAGCTGCCTGCCTCGGCCTCTGCCTCTGTTCATATCATCCTGGCATCTACAGGATGCTCTGCTCTATCCCCCAGGAGCAACTCGCTTCCCTTAGATAGTCTCACCTCCTCCAGGGAGGCTTCCCTCATGGGGTTGTGACCCAGTGAAAATGGCAATGACTTTTATGCCTCAGAGGTCTGATTGCTCTAAACATAAAGCATTTAAAACATTCATGTTTTCTTCTCCACCTGTAAAAAAAATGATATGAAGTTCCTCAAAAAGTTAAACATAGAATTGCTATATGACCTGGCAATTCCACTCCTAGGAATATACCCCAAAGAACTGAAAAACAGATACTCAAACACATTCCTGTACACATGTTCACAGCAGCATTATGCACAATACCCAAAAGATGGAAACAGCCCAAATGTCCATCGAAGGATGAATGGGTAAACAAATTGTGCTATATTTCACGCAAGGGAATATTATTCAGCCATAAAAAGGAATGCAGTACAAATACATGCTACGATGTGGATGAACCTCAAAAACATTATATGAAAACAATAAGTGAAAGAAGCCAGACACAAAAAGTCACCTATGTGTGATTCCATTAATGTGAAATATCCAGAAGAGGTAAATCCATAGAGATGGACTGCCAATTGTTGGTTGCCAGGGGCTGAGGGTGGGGTGAGGAGGGACTTGGAAATAAGTGCTTAATGGGTACAGAATTTTCTTTTAGGGTGATGAAAAAGATTTGCAGCTGTGTAGAGGTGGTGGCTACACAATACTGTGAATCTACTAAATGCCACTAAATTGTTCACTTTAAAATGGTTAATTTTATTATGTAAATTTTACCATTGTTTTTAACATGGGGGATAAGAATAATTACCCCCTAAAATGGTTGGGTGATAATGATAATGCAAGTAGAACTCCAGATAAACTCTGTGGCTTGACAACTGTCACTCCATAAATGCTCTTTCCCTTTCTCTTCCCAGATGTAATCTTTCTACAGACTGTACAGATAACATCCCTGGGGTCCCTAGCATAGCTAGATTATCCTTAACTTTTAAAGGACCATATTAATTGCTTAGACAAACCAAATGGAATTGTTTTAAAGAAGGAAATGTACAAGAACTCCCCCTCTCCAGCCTGATTTCTGCCCATACTACAGCTTTGTGGGATCTTATCCTTTTTTTCTTTTTTTTTTAAACATCTTTATTGGAGTATAATTGCTTTACAATGTTGTGTTAGTTGCTGCTGTATAACAAAGTGAATCAGCTATATCTATACATATATCCCCATATCCCCTTCCTCTTGCGTCTCCCTCCCACCCTCCCTATCCCACCCCTCTAGGTGGTCACAAAACACCAAGCTGATCTCCCTGTGCTATGCGGCTGCTTCCCACTAGCTATCTATTTTACATTTGGTAGTGTATATATGTCTATGCCACTCTCTCACTTTGTCCCAGCTTACCCTTCCTCCTCCCCATGTCCTCAAGTCCATTCTCTACATCTGCATCTTTATTCCTGTCCTGCCCCTAGGGTCTTCAGAACCATTTTTTCTTTTTTTTTTTTTTTTAGGTTCTGTATATATGTGTTAGCATATGGTATTTCTTTTTCTCTTTCTGACTGACTTCACTGTGTGTGACAGACTCTAGGTCCATCCACCTCACTACAAATAACTCAATTTCGTTTCTTTTTATGGCTGAGTAGTATTCCATTGTATATATGTGCCACATCTTCTTTATCCATTCATCTGTCGATGGCCACTTAGGTTGCTTCCGTGTCCTGGCTATTGTAAATAGTGCTGCAATGAACATTGTGGTACATTGACTCTTTTTGAATGATGGTTTTCTCAGGGTATATGCCCAGGAGTGGGATTGCTGGGTCATATGGTAGTTCTATTTTTAGTTTTTTAAGGAACCTCCATACTGTTCTCCATAGTGGCTGTATCAATTTACATTCCCAAAAACAGTGCAACAGGGTTCCCTTTTCTCCACACCCTCCCCAGCATTTATTGTTTGTAGATTTTTTGATGATGGCCATTCTGACTGGTGTGAGGTGATACCTCATCGTAGTTTTGATTTGCACTTCTCTAATGATTAGTGATGTTGAGCATCCTTTCATGTGTTTGTTGGCAATCTGTATATCTCCTTTGGAGAAATGTCTATTTAGGTCTTCTGCCCATTTTTGGATTGGGTTGTTTGTTTTTTTTGATATTGAGCTGCATGAGCTGCTTGTATATTTTGGAGATTAATCCTTTCTCAGTTGCTTTGTTAGCAAATATTTTCATCCATTCTGAGGGTTGTCTTTTCATTTTGTTTCAGGTTTCCTTTGCTGAGCAAAAGCTTTTAAGTTTCATTAGGTCCCATTTGTTTATTTTTGTTTTGATTTCCTTTTTTCTAGGAGATGGGTCAGAAAGGATCTTGCTGTGATTTATGTCACAGGGTGTTCTTCCTATGTTTTCCTCTAACAGTTTTATAGTGTCTGGCCTTACATTTAGGTCTTTAATGCATTTTGAGTTTATTTTTGTGTATGGTGTTAGGAAGTGTTCTAATTTCATTCTTTTATATGTGGCTGTCCAGTTTTCCCAGCACCACTTATTGAAGAGGCTGTCTTTTCTCCATTGTATATTCTTGCCTCCTTTATCAAAGATAAGGTGACCATATGTGCATGGGTTTATCTCTGGGCTTTCTATCCTGTTCCTTGATCTGTATTTCTGTTTTTGTGCCAGTACCATATTGTCTTGATTACTGCAGCTTTGTAGTATAGTCTGAAGTCAGGGAGCCTGATTCCTCCAGCTCCATTTTTCTTTCTCAAGATTGCTTTGGCTATTCAGGGTCTTTTGTGTTTCCATACAAATTGTGAAATTTTTTGTTCTTGTTCTCTGAAAAATGTCATTGGTAGTTTGATAGGGATTGCATTGAATCTGTCGATTGCTTTGGGTAGTATAGTCATTTTCACAAGGTTGATTCTTCCAATCCAAGAACATGGTATATCTCTCCATCTGTTTGTATCATCTTTAATTTCTTTCATCAGTGTCTTATAGTGTTCTGCATACAGGTCTTTTGTTTCCTTGGGTAGGTTCATTCCTAGGTATTTTATTCTTTTTATTGCAATGGTAAATGGGAGTGTTTCCTGAATTTCTCTTTCAGATTTTTCATCATTAGTGTATAGGAATGCAAGAGATTTCTGTGCATTAATTTTGTCTCCTGCTACTTTACCAAATTCACTGATTAGCTCTAGGAGTTTTCTGGTAGCATCTTTAGGATTCTCTATGTATAGTATCATGTCATCTGCAAACAGTGACTGATTTACTTCTTCTTTCCTGATTTGGATTCCTTTTATTTCTTTTTCATCTCTGATTGCTGTGGCTAAAACTTCCAACACTATGTTGAATAATAGTGGTGAGAATGGGCAACCTTGTCTTGTTCCTGATCTTAGTGGAAATGGTTTCAGTTTTTCACCATTGAGAATGATGTTGGCTGTGGGTTTGTCATATATGGCCTTTATTATGTTGAGGTATGTTCGCTCTATGCCTACTTTCTGGTGGGTTTTTATCATAAATGGGTGTTGAATTTTGTCAAAAGCTTTTTCTGCATCTATTGAGATGATCATATGGTTTTCTCCTTCAGTTTGTAATATGGTGTATCACATTGATTGATTTGTATATATTGAAGAATCCTTGCATTCCTGGGATAAACCCCACTTGATCATGGTGTATGATCCTTTTAATGTGCTGTTGGATTCTGTTTGCTAGTATTTTGTTGAGGATTTTTGCCTCTATGTTTATCGGTGATGTTGCCTGTAGTTTTCTTTCTTTGTGACATCTTTGTCTTGTTTTGGTATCAGGGTGATGGTGGCCTTGTAGAATGAGTTTGGAAGTGTTCCTCCTTCTGCTATATTTTGGAAAAGTTTGAAAAGGATGGTTTTAGCTCTCTAAATGTTTGATAGAGTTCGTCTGTGAAGCCATCTGGTCCTGGGCTTTTGTTTGTTGGAAGATTTTTAATCACAGTTTCAATTTCAGTGCTTGTGATTGGTCTGTTTATATTTTCTATTTCTTCCTGGTTCTGTCTCGGAAGGTTGTGCTTTTCTAAGAATTTGTCCATTTCATCCAGGTTGTCCTATTTATTGGCATATAGCTGCTTGTAGTAATCTCTCATGATCCTTTGTATTTCTGCAGTGTCAGTTGTTATGTCTCCTTTTTCATTTTTAATTCTGTTGATTCGAGTCTTTTCCCTTTTTTTCTTGATGAGTCTGGCTAATGATTTATCAATTTTGTTTATCTTCTCAAAGAACCAGCTTTTAGTTTTGTTGATCTTTGTTATTGTTTCTTTCATTTCTTTTTCATTTATTTCTGATCTGATCTTTATGATTTCTTTCCTTCTGCTAACTTTGGGGGTTTTTTGTCTTTCTTTCTCTAATTGCTTTAGGTGTTAGGTTAGGTTGGTTGAGATTTTTCTTGTTTCTTGAGGTAGGATTGTATTGCTATAAACTTCCCTCTTAGAACTGCTTTTGCTGCATCCTATATGTTTTGGGTTGTCGTGTTTTCATTTTCATTTGTTTCTATGTTTTTTTTTTACTTCCTCTTTGATTTCTACATTGATCTCTTGGTTGTTTAGTAGTGTATTGTTTAGCCTCCATGTGTTTGTATTTCTTACAGTTTTTTTCCCTGTAATTGATATCTAGTCTCATAGCATCGTGGTTGGAAAACATACTTGATACGATTTCAATTTTCTTAAATGTAACAAGGCTTGATTTGTGACCCAAGATATGATCTATCCTGGAGAATGTTTCATGAGCACTTGAGAAGAAAGTATATTCTGTTGTTGTTGGATGGAGTGTCCTATAAATATCAATTAAGTCCCTCTTGTTTAATGTGTCATTTAAAGCTTGTGTCTCTGTATTTATTTTCGTTTTGGATGATCTGTCCGTTGGTGAAAGTGGGGTGTTAAAGTCCCCTACTATGATTGTGTTACTGTCAATTTCCCCTTTTATGGCTGTTAGCATTTGCCTTATGTATTGAGGTGCTCCTATGTTGGGTGCATAAATAATTACAATTGTTATATCTTCTTCTTGGATTGATCCCTTGATCATTATGTAGTGTCCTTTTTTTCTCTTGTAATAGTCTTTATTTTAAAGTCTATTTTGTCTGATATGGGAATTGCTACTCCCGCTTTCTTTTGATTTCCATTTGCATGGAATATCTTTTTCCGTCCCCTCACTTTCAGTCTGTATGTGTCCATAGGTCTGGAGTTGGTCTCTTTTAGACAGCGTATATATGCTTCTTGTTTTTGTATCCATTCAACCAGTCTATGTCTTTTGGTTGGAGCATTTAAGCCATTTACATTTAAGGTAATTATCAATGTGTATGTTCCTATTACCATTTTCTTAACTGTCCTTTTGTTTGTTATTGTAGAGCTTTTCCTTCTCTTGTGTTTCCTGCCTAGAGAAGTTCCCTTAGCATTTGTTGTAAAGCTGGTTTTGTGGTACTGAATTCTCTTAGCTTTTGCTTGTCTGTAAAGGTTTTACTTTCTCTGTCAAATCTGAATGAGATCCTTGCTGGGTAGAGTAATCTTGGTTGTAGCTTTTTCCTTTTCCTCACTTTAAATATGTCCTGCCACTCCCTTCTGGCTTGCAGAGTTTCTGCTGAAATATCAGCTGTCAACATTATGGGGATTCCCTTGTATATTATTTGTTGCTTTTCCCTTTCTGGTTTTAATATTTTTTTCTTTGAATTTAATTTTTGATAGTTTGAATAATATGTATCTTGGTGTGTTTCTCCTTGGATTTATCCTGTATGGGACTCTCTGGACTTCCTGGACCTGACTATTTCTTTTCCCATGTCAGGGAAGTTTTCAACTATAATCTCTTCAAATATTTTCTCAGACCCTTTCTTTTTCTCTTCTTCTTCTGGGACCCCTATAATGCAAATGTTGGTGTGTTTAATGTTGTCCCAGGTCTCTGAGACTGTCCTCAATTCTTTTCATTCTTTTTTCTTTATTCTGCTCTGCAGTAGCTATTTCCACTATTTTATCTTCCAGGTCACTTATCCGTTCTTCTGTCTCCGTTATTCTGCTATTGATTCCTTCTCGAGAATTTTAAATTTCATTTATTGTGTTGTTCATCATTGTTTCTTTGCTCTTTAGTTCTTCTAGGTCCTTGTTAAATGTTTCTTGTATTTTCTCCATTCTATTTCCAAGATTTTGGATCATCTTTACTATCATTACTCTGAATTCTTTTTCAGGTTGACTGCCTATTTCCTCTTCATTTGTTTGGTCTGGTGGGTTTTTACCTTGCTCTTTCATCTGCTGTGTATTTCTCTGTCTTCTCATTTTGTTTAGCTTACTGTGCTTGGGGTCGCCTTTTCTCTGGCTTCTGGTTCATAGTTCCCATTGTTTTTGGTGTCTGCCCACAGTGGGTAAGGTTGGTTCAGTGGTTTGTTTAGGCTTCCTGGTGGAGGGGACTGGTGCCTGTGTTCTGGTGGGTGGGGCTGGATCTTGTCTTTCTGGTGGGCAGGACCACGTCTGGTGGTGTGTTTTGGGTTGTCTGTGAACTTATTATGATTTTAGGCAGTCTTTCAGCTACTGGGTGGAGTTGTGTTCCTGTCTTGCTAGTTGTTTGGCACAGAGTGTCCAGCACTGGAGCTTGCTTGGCATTGAGCAGAGCTGGGCCTTAGCGTTGAGAGAGAGATCTCTGGGTGAGCTCTCGCCGATTGATATTCCATCGGCCCAGGACGTCTCTGGTGGTCCAATGTTCTGAACTCGGCTCTCCCACCTCGGAGGCTCAGGCCTGACACCAGGCTGGAGCACCAAGACCCTGTCAGCCACACGGCTCTAGACTGGAGGGCTCTGGGGTCAAGACTGTCTAGATTCAAAACTCAGTTTGGCCATCTCTGGCTATGTGGTCTCGGGTGAATTTCATCATCCGCTGGGTCCTAAAACACAGCAACCGTTCGCCATGACTGCGAAACTAAAGGGCAGGGGTGGAGGACTGAACTCTGAGAGAAAAAAAAAAATGCAAGAAAATCAGAAGCTGGAGAGCAAGTGGTAGAAACCTGAAAAAGGAAGACTAGGCAGGGTAAAGCTGACTGAGACCTTGGTCTTAATCCACACCTCCAACCTCGATCTTGGGACATCCACACTCACTCACCCATGGGTCTTATAATCTCTTCTTTGAATATTTCAATTTCTAGTTCTGCGAAGATTTGTACAGTGGTGTCTTCCTGCCACTCACCACACAGAAGCTGCCTTTTAGATATCTTGACCTTCATGGACAAAATGATAATAATCATAATAACAACAACAATAAAGGTTGCTTTTATTTACTGAGGTGCTACATTGTTTTGAGAACTATGCTAAGAGTTTTTATGTGCATTTTTAATCCTCACAACAAATTTACGAAGCTAGTTCTACTATTAACCCCATTTTACAAATGGGGAGCTAGAACATGAGTGAGGTCAAGCAACATGCCCAGAGCTGAAACACAGAGTAAATGAATGGGTGAACTGAGTTCAGAGATGGGCTGCCATCCACTGATCGCCCAGGAGCAGAGGAGTCGGGTCCTGTTTCCTGGGAGGGGTGCACAGCAGGAGTTGAAGATGGTTCTTAGAGAAAGCAGGTGATAGACACCCAAGGCTGGGCCTGTTCTGAGAGACAAGGTCAAAATATTCAAGGCAGGCAGCTCCTAAGGTGTCTCCCAGTGATCCCCCGCTCCAGGTATATAGACCCCTGTGTCATCACCTCTCTGGGCTGACCTGGTAAATTGCTTCTAAAAAATATGGCAAAAGTGATGGGACATCCTCCTGAGATTAGGTTACAAAGACTCTCGTTCCACCTCGCTCACCCTCCCTCACTCTCTCTCACTCTCTCCGGTGCTCACTCTGATGGAATCCACCTGCTGGGTTGTAAGCTGCCCCAGGGAGCAGTCCACATGGCAGTGAGGACCTGTGGCCTCTTACAGCCACATGAGTGAGCCTGGACATGGCTTGTCCCCCAGCTGAGCCTTGAGATGAAGACTACACCTTTGTGAGGGACCTTGAGTCAAATGACCCAATAAAATCACATGAGATTCTTGATCCACAAAAACTGTGAAGTAATAAATGTTTGTTGCTTAAGCCATTAAGTTGGGATAATTTATTATGTTGCTTGATAGTCAGCACAGTAATACTTTCAAAGCATGGCCTTTGCTAGGCCCTAGCCAGAGACAGGAGAGATTGAGAGGAATGAGATAAGTCTCTATCCTCCAGGAACCCATGTGTTGGCAGGATGAAAAGAGAATAATTTAAAATGGAAAGTTAGAAGTGTGTGCAAGGCACAGAGCTGGTAGAAAGGATCGAGCACCCATGAAGTGTTCTAGGGCCTTGCCATATGAGTAGGAGTTCACTAAGAAGGTGTTACAAACAATAACTTTTTGAACAAAGAAGCTAGAGTGGTAAAAGATGGGAAGCAAGACCATTTAGGATATAGGAAGTGGGATTATCATGATTTGGTGATCAATCTGTAGAAAGTGAGCAGTCAAGTGTGTCCTGGGTTTTCTTGCTTGGGTGAACAAGTGGGTTGTTGTGCCATCAGCTAAGGTGAAGACCACAGGAAAAGAGCAGTGAGCCTTTGGAATGGGTCCTGGATACATTCCAGGCTTCTGTTCTTTAGCTTTCTTTGATCACTATTTGATAACACACACATGTGCATGCAAACACACACAGTGTATTAGTTATCTATTGCTGTGCAACAAATTACCCCAAAGCTTAGTGATTTAAAACAACAAATATTGTTTTTGAAGGTCAGAGTTCTGAGAGTAACCTAACTGCCCAGGGTTTCTCAAGAAACTGCAGTCAAGATGTTAGGCATGGCTGCAGTCACCTGAAGGCTTGAATGGGGCTGATGGGTCCACTTCCAAGATGGCCCATCCACATGGCTGTTGGCTGGAGGCCTCCGTTCCTCTCCCCATGAGCTTCTCCATAGAGATGCTCCATATGGGAGCTAACTTCCTCCAGAGCAAAGCAAGCCAAGAGTGACAGAATAATTAGGAAGCCAGAGGGCTTTTATAACCTGGTCTCCTAAGTCATATGCTGTCACTTCCGCTTTATTCTATTAGAAGTGAGGAACATCAAATAATATGTGGACATATCTTAAAACTAATACACATATACACATATATATACATACGTCTGTATGCCAGAGCCTAGCTCACAGTAGGTACTCAATACACATTTTTGAATGAAATAATTATACTACATGCAGAAGTTTTATCCTATTTCATTCAATGTATTACAGCATGGTTCCATAGTATTAAGAAATAGATACATCATATACTTTTGCAGTCAGACTGGCTTGAGTTTGAATCCTGGATCCATCTGTGCAGACTTGAACAAGGCAACTAACTACTCCACAGCTCAGTTTCATCGTCTGTAAAGAGAATCAAGGCACCTATATATCAGAATTGTTATAAAGATTAAATAATCTAATATATGCACAGGACTTAGTCCACTGCCTGGCACATACTAATTATTTTTTAATGTCATTTGTTGCAAATATCATGCATTCCTGAATGGAGTGGCCTTTCATGTCCTTTCCCTGTATTTTCTGCTGCTGTTTTCCCTTGGCTTATGGTTGAGGCTGTAAGGATTCAGACATCTAGGGATGAGCTATCACAGGGACCTCACAGTGCAGAAGGGGGATGTGCCTACTGTTCTAGGAAAAGCACAGGATAACTGCCTGTTTTGTACTTGCTGTATAAAAGTCTAAAAGGCATGGAACCTGATGCCAGTTATTATGCTGACTGAAGACATGACTAATTGGTTATCTATTCCAAGCATTAACAGTTATTCCCATAGATACCTGATTACAATGACTAATTAGACAAAAGTTCTTTCCAAAGCCTGTTTGAATTATAGCTCTAGTGGAATAAACCCCTAAGTGTTTATTCAATTTGTACATGATTTTTTTTCCTGTTCTTTCTCTTTACAGGAATCGATAAGTTGTTTAGACACATTTAATAGAGAGGAAATGAACAGAAAGCAGGTTTTGCCACTTTATGAAAGTAACTTTTAAATGTTTTACCTTTAAAAACAAGCATCCCTTTTATCCACCCTATGAGTTGGCATTTTCAGGAAAATGTAGATGGGCTTATTTCAATGGTGAGGTGAGGACGATTCATGATCTTGCCAGTAATTAAAGTTGGATTTCCCCGTAAATGAAAACAAATGGCTTTCACAGAGCTTCCTGTGTTTATTCTGGGTGCCATATATCACAGGCCTGGGCAGTTTGTTTTGTGTTCTTGCCTTGCGCTGCATCTCGTGCTCATGTTTCCTCTGCTCTTTCATGACATTCAAAGTGCATCTGGGATGCTAAAACCCTCTTAGAAAATAATTATTTTGAGGCACCACATGAATAATAGGACAGTGAAAAAAAGGGAATAGAATGTTCTGGGACTTTTTAACCCCCAAAGCAGCAGATTGTATGAACTGCTCTATTATATTTGTCCAAGTAATCTTTGTTCTGGGCTCGTCCTCTTGGGGGAGAATCTTGTTCTGGTGCTTATAAGTAAGGATGTGGAGGAAAAGTATCAGATACATTTCAGCTGTCATTGTTGAGCTGGAATGGCAGGACAAGAGACTCGCACCCGTTGCAATGACCTCTGGTGCATCCTCCATCCCCTGTAACCATAGCGCCGAGGGTCCTGAGGTGACATTATTCAAGGTAAACCATTAAAGCAGGAAAATTGATGGAGGTGATGTCAACCACATAGTGTTTCTTCAGCATGGATCTCAGGTAAACATCCTGGGTATCCTAAGTATCCCCCAAACTGTAACTCGTTCAAATTCTCTCCTGCCAATCCTGTCCCACTGCCAGTATAATCCCTAGCATAGCCATACCTTGGGAGACAAGGTGTGTGGGAAGAGATGGAGAAAACCTTAACATAAAAGAGGGTATATAGTGGTGATTTTAGTGTTTTTGCCATCCATTTAATCAATGAACACTTACTATTTGCCCGGTGGTGTTCTAGGTGCTGAAACGTTTGTACTGAGAAAGCTAAAATTCCAAATGGGTCATGACAATACAATATTCCTGGGACCTGCAGGTCAAATCTCAAAAATTACAAGTTTTTGTATTTTAAATATCAAATAGATTGCAAATAGATTTTAAATCTTTTCTACCCAACCCATGCTTAGACAGTTTTAAATTCAAGAACTGCAATCAGGCTTAAAAAAAAGGTTTTATTTTTCTACTATGAAATATTTAGGATGTAAATCATATGTAAAGAAAATTTTAATGAACTTCTAGGTATTTATCACATAGTTTAAGAAATAAAACACTGTACATTTAACTGAGGTCCTTTGTGTGCCCTTCCTTAGCCTCATTCTGCCCTGTCAACCCACAGAATTGCTGTCTTGATTTTTATGTTATCATTCCTAGAGGCATGTTTGTTTGATAGAGGAATGCTAACTCATTAAGATGGGGATGGAAGAAAGACTATTTTTGTGCAATTGTGTGTCCATTTAAACCAGGCTATCTTGAAGAATTCTAAAAAAAACTGAGAGATGGATATGAATGTTGGGTTCTAAATTCTCCACTGCATTAAATGAATGGCATTGATTTTACACTTGAACATTCACATTTTCTACTGAAGGATTATCTTCTAAGGGTGCTTTTGTTCGTAAATGGAGGGAGCCCAGGTGGAATCCAAGGCTGAGAATGTAGGGAAGGAACTAAGTCAGGGTCTGGGAGATACTTCCCCTCTCTTGTCTCTGCTTCTCTCCGTGTGTCTGCTTGATCTTTTCTGCTTTGCATGGAGACTTTCTCCAAAACAAGGGTATTCATAGGGCTACCAGATTTAGCAAAAAAAAAAAAATATATATATATATATATATATATATATATATATATATATATATACACATGTATATATACATATTCATATATAACATATTTTATATATTACATATTTTATATAGTATGTGTTATGTGTGTATATATGTATCAATATATGTATGACACTCAGTTAAATTTGAATTTCAGATTTAAAAAGGAAGAATTTTTTTAGCATGTGTCCTATGCAATATTTGGACATAACGTACATAAAAAATTCTTTAGTGTTTATCAGAAATCTAAATTTCACTGGGAATCCTCTATTTTACCAAGCCATCCTAAGTAGGTTCTACAATACATATTTCAAGCCCAGCCCCATGAAGAGATTGGCTTTCTCTCCCTCTCAGTTCCTGAAACGGAAAGGACCCTGATTGGTCCAGCTCAGGTCAGGTGACTTGGTGGGTTTTTAATCAACCCTGGGCTGAGTCGTGTTGATTAAGTAGTGCTGCTAGGGCTTCCCTGGTGGCGCAGTGGTTGAGAGTCCGCCTGCCAATGCAGGGGACACGGGTTCGTGTCCCAGTCTGGGAAGATCCCACATGCTGCGGAGCAGCTGGGCCCGTGAGCCATGGCCGCTGAGCCTGCGCGTCCAAAGCCTGTGCGTCCAGAGCCTGTGCTCCGCAACAGGAGAGGCCACAACAGTGAGAGGCCCGCGTACAGCAAAAAAAAAAAAAAAAAAAAAGTAGTGCTGCTAGAAGACCACCTAGGGGGATTAGGGGAGCAAATAAGGAAGATGACTGTGAGTTGGGAGGATACAAAATGTCCACTCCTGAAAATCTGTGTTTACAAGTGAGTGGCGATTGCTCGCTCTGGTCCCTTCTGCTCTCATTTCTCTAGAACAATGTGGTATAATGTGGCAGTTAGGAACACAGGCTCTGAAGTCTGCCTTTCAGGCACCATTTCTTCCTCCACCACTCACCAGAGTTATCATCCTGTACAAGTTATTTGATGTCAGTTTCCTCATTTACAAAAATGAGGTTATGATAACAGTAACTGTTTCATAGACTGTTGTGAAAATTAAATGAGTTAATAATATGGGAAGTTCTTATGCCCTGCTTGTAATATAGCAACATTTTACAACTGTTTGTTATTTTTCTCCTGCAATAACAGTGGTTTTTCAGGAAGGATATCCAGGAAGAGGGATAAGGAACTAATTAACTCCCTCTAGAAACCACTGTAAACCAACCTTCAGCTTTATTCTTCTGGACCTTCTAAACCAAAAGTCCACTGTTATTTCCCTAAAGGTCCAGATTGTAAATATTTTAGGCTTCATGGGTCATTGGGTTTTTGTTACAGTGACTCAACTGAGCTGCTGTAGCAGCCACTGAATTTATAAACAAATGGTCATGGTTGTGTTCCAATAAAACTTTATTTACAAAAACAGGTGGTGGGCTAGATCTGGCCAGTGGACCATAATTTGCTGACCCATGCTCTAGCCCTTCCAGCATCATAATCCCCCACTTTTTCTTTTTTTTCAAATGAGCTTATATAAATTAATCCTCTTATCCCCACACTCAATCATGGATTACAGGGACATTCCATGGTGAATATTTAGAATACTTCCTGGAAGGCAGTTTTGCAATGTTTTAAGAGCCTTAAAACTGTTCAGACCTGCCACACTTCATCCACTGCTTTGACAAATATTGATAAAGAATTCACAATATGTCAGGAACCCTATTGGCCACTACTGGGTATCTCTTCTAAAGAAACCATCAGAGAAGCAGATTCAGACACACAAAAATCAAAGCCTTTCATCACAGTGTAATTTATAATAGCAAATAATTATGGAAAAAACTCTTTTAATCCAACTTAAACATTTAATGGTTAGGGAAATTGGGGGACAACCATACTATGAAATATTATGCAGTCATAACAGATGCCCATTCTTCATAATAATGTAAATGTTGTTTATTAAAGTTCTAGAGTCAACATATAAAGAAAGCATTAATGTCTTAAATATGGAGTGAGGAGAGAATAAAAGCATTATCAAAACTGACAAATTAAAAGAAAAACTAGAGTTAACAGAAGTTGAGAAGTGTCAGGGAGGAAAACAGGATCCTTATCTTGCAAAATGTTGAATAAAAACCCAATGTCAGGGGCTTCCCTGGTGGCACAGTGGTTGAGAGTCCGCCTGCCGATGCAGGGGACACGGGTTCATGCCCCGGTCCGGGAAGATCCCACATTCCGCGGAGTGGCTAGGCCTGTGAGCCATGGCCACTGAGCCTGCGCGTCCGGAGCCTGTGCTCCGCAACGGGAGAGGCCACAACAGTGAGAGGCCCACGTACCGCAAAAAAACAAAAACCAAAAAAAACAAAAACCAAAAAAAAAACAATGTCATTAATAGAAAGAGAAAGTGAGGTTTAGGTATATTATTTACAATTATAATGGTGACCAAGAAGGGAATAAAAAAATAAAGGCATAATTATTATAATTATTGGGAGAAGAAGCAGGGGGAGAGATATATCTAGAGTTGGTGACAGAAATAAACTCAATTCTCATCTATCATAGCAGGAAATCAACAGATAATTCTTGAAGTAGAAAAATCTCAAGTCATGTATTATTGAACTATGTGAAGATAAGAGTCAGAAAAACTTTAAATGCAGATGGTTAAAAGTTGTTCCCAAGGGGATCTCAATAGGTGCATGCGTGTGGGGGGGTGTAGGGTATAGGAATAGAGCAGGAGACTATTGCACTTCATTATTGAAAAGGAAAATTGTTTACAAAGATACTGTACTAACGTGGAAAAATATTTATCATTTAAGTGGGAAGACTGGTAACAAGTTGCATATATAGTGCATTCCAAATATCTAAAAACTAAAAATAAAACAAACAAAAAGCTATGCATAGGAAGAGGCCGAGAAGGAAACATGCCAAGTTATCTACAGCTCTCTGGGTGGTGGGAAACAAGGTCATTTTATTTTTGTCACAACTTTCTTCGTTTCCGTATTTTCCCAATTTTCTACAGCAAACATGCACAGCTTTTATGATACCAAAATAAATTATATATTAAAAGACTTGAATGGAAGCCCTTTGATGCAGTTTGCCATCCTCTCTTTGTGTTGAGCGGTTGGCAAAAAGATGGTTCAGCTGGGAAGCCATGGGGTTTTGCTCTGGCTCTGCTAATGAGCTGCATCCTTCAGGCAGGTCTCCAGTCTCCCTTCTTCTATTGCAAAAAGAAGACTGGAACTAAATGATTGTCAAGCTCCCTTCTTGTTCTGGCATCTTGGAATCAATTCTAAGGCAACTTATTATGCCCTGGGAACAACTCCTATTCTTTGATCATCATGGTCCACAACAGAACCCCAGCCCTGCTTGGTCCCCTTAAAATTATCTAGGCTTCCTTATCAGATAGATAAAACCTGTTGTTGGAGCCATGGGTTTAATGGAGAGAGATTGGGTGTTAGAGTACAGTAGACCTACCCACTCAGTAGTTGCGTTCCCTGGGGCAAGTCACTCTTTCAAAGCACCTGTGATGGTGACTGGTACATAGTAATTTGTGAGGACAAAACTTCTCTGAACCTAGGTCTTCATCTTTAAGAGGAGGGTAATAGTAATTCCTATTTCCTAGGGTCCTTGTGAGGATGAGAGAGATTGCAAGGTCAGGGACATAGCACAGTGTGTGGCATATGGTTAGTGCTTTTGGTAAGTGAAAGCTGTCACAACAGCTGCCAAACTTTCCTGTGTTTATAAAGCCTAGCACTGAGCTATATGCTTTGCATTCATTATCTCATTTAATCTTACCACACTCTTGCCATCAAGGAGGCATCTCTATCAGGTTTAGGACACAACACAGAGTTGTGGTTAAGAGCATGCACCCTGGACACTGCCAGCCTGCCACCGTCTAGCTATGTCATTGGGCAAGTTCCAGAACCTCTTGAAGCATCCTTTTCTTCATCTTTTTAATGGGTATGTTAATAGGATGCCCACCTCAGAGGTGGTTGTGAGGATCAAATAAACTATTGTGTGTTAACTGCAGGGAGCAGTGCCTGATACACAATGTTGTTAGCTATTATTATTCTTGTCTTATAGATGAGGTCACTGAGGCTGAAAGCAGTTGCATAGTTTTCCTATTTGGTCACATATTTAGGAGTGAAGATGTGAACCCAGGCAGTTACATACCAGCACTTGCTTTCTTAATCATCATGCTGTATTTTCCCTCTCCCCTGTCAACTATTTTACATGACTGAATATTGATAAAAATGCCCAGGTGAACTGTATGCTCACTTAGAATTGCATCACTAGGTCAGAGGAAGTAAAATCTGATAAAAAGAGTTGTGATCTGAACAATTACATCAACGACAACCAGAGAGCTGCAAATGCCTAATTTTGTGGCCAAGCTGAAGATGAGTGATGGCATTTGGAAAGGGCTTATTGAGGGTCCAGCAGAGCCTGGCCATGAAGCAATCACTTACTTTCTGGTTGCTACCTGTAGTCTGGATGGCTTGTTGGTGCGCCAGGAAGCAGAGGTGAAGGGGTCAGTGGTTTTGTATTGCAAATTGTGGAATAAAGGAGAAACATGATTGCAAAAGTTCCTTGAAAATACAGGGAACCTGTCCAGAGTGATTTATTGCACCAGAGTTTCATCATTTCTTTCTGTCTAGGGGCTTCTCTTTGTAGGTTTGTGATGACCTCTCTCCCCAAAAAGGGAGCCTGAGTGTGACCCTTTTCTTGGTCTTTACTGGGTTTAAGTATTCAAATACACCTTCAGGTCAGGCTCAGGCTCACAGGGGATCTTCTTTGTGCTCACAGTTACTGAGTGCTTATGATGTGCTAGGAGCTGGTGATATAAATAGGAACAATAATTCCTAATATTTTAAGCCGTAAGTCCAAGCATACTGTATCACTGAATCTAAGAGGACAGCAATAACTTGCACTTTTATTTCATGCACCACTAAGGAGAAAAACACTCCATCCAATAATCTATGTTGTATTATTCCTTGTAAGCCACCTTCCAATTTTTAGTGATGACAAAATGTGGGAAATGTGCATCATAGAAGTGATGAAATACACTGTTCGCTCATTTGGTCCTCCCATCAACTCTACAAAGCAGATATTAATATACACCCCCTTTGAGAAGAGGAAACTGGTTCCAAGACATTAAATAGCTTGTCAAAGTTATACAGCAAGTAAGAGAGAGCAACAGTTTAAACCTAGGCAGCTTGGTGCAAGCCCATGCTCTCTGGGAACTTGCAAGTCATCTGTTCTCCAGGCACTTGAGGCAGAAGGCTCGGTGGCTCCTATAAATCCTTCCCTTCATTCCTCAGCTGAGCCTCAGGCTTGTCTTTACACTTTCCAGCCTTCCTTGCTCCACAGGCTGACTCTCTAGCTGCTTTAAGAGGCCAGCAGGACCCAGGAGATCCGTAACCCCTTCCTGGATCTTTTCTGTACCAAAATTCTCTGGTTGCAAGCAACAGAAACTAACAATCACTTACATAAGCAGAAGGGGGAGTTGATTGGTGAGAAAAGAGGCAGCTGGCAGAATAGACAGGTAAGTGGGACCTAGGACAACACAAGGAATCTGAATGCATCTGCTTGAAGGGAAATTAATCAGCCATTTCTGTTTCATTTTCGTATAATTGTGTCACAAAGTTCAAGAGTCAACATTCCAGGCCAGAAAGTCTGGTTGGACTGATGTGAGTTATGGCAGGGGATGCTCACTGGTAGCTCCAGTGGGAGTTCCCCAAAAGGAAATTTAAAGACTTCCCTGGTGGTCCAGTGGTTAAGACTCCGAGCTCCCAATGCAGGGGGGCCGGGTTCGATCCCCGGTCAGAGAACTAGATCCCGCATGCCGTAACTAAAGGAACCTGCATGCTGCAAATAAAAGATCCCGCAGGCTGCAAATAAAAGATCCCGCAGGCCACAACTAAAAGTCCGCACATGGCAACAAAGATCCTGCGTGCCGCAATTAAGACCTGGCGCAGCCTAAATAAATAACTAAACAAACAAGTAAATAAATAAATATTAAGAAAAAAGGAAAAAGGAAATTTGGATGAAGAGTGCAGGCTCTGGGGTCTAATTGCCTTCTCTTCTCGGCTGACTCTGCCTGCTAGCTGGGTGACCTTGGGCAAGTTACCTAACCCCTCTGTACTTCTGTTCCTTCATCTGTAAAACGGGGATCACAACAGCCTTACCCCACAGGGTTTTTGGCAGGGTGTGTGTGTGCAGGAGATAGTGCATTGTGCTCTGAACTTATTAAGTGCTTAATAAATAGTAGCTGTTGCTGTCTACTCACATGGCAAACGCTGAAGGCTATGGCTGTTTGTTGCAGAATCTTCCCGATACCCAGAGCTTCATGCATTGTTTTTTTCCCAAAAGTACCTTGAGTCCCTAAGTTTGGAAATACCTCATGTTTGATTTTCTGGAGCTCCTGCTTGATGCTCAGATTTTCTATCTGAAATACCTAATATCTGACAGTGGTATATAAATGGATAATTTCTAAAGCCATTCCATGTATGCCTTATTTGATTTGCTCCACTATTTGTCCTCTGTGTCCAGCACTGCGGTAGTGTCTATGATTTATATGCAAGGACAAAAGATCTTTATCATTCATAAGCTTATGAGTTACTAGGTCAGGGATTTCCAACCTTTGTACCACTGATATTTTGTCAGTTCTCTGTTGTCGGGCCTGTCCTGTGCACTGTAGGATCCCTGGCTTCTATTCCTAGATGCCAATAGCAAAGTTGCATCCCCCTCACTAGTTATGAAAACACAAAAATGCCTCCAGACATTTCTAAATGTCCTCTGGGAAGTCAATATTGCCCCCTTGTTGAAAACCACTATTCTAGATGAATAGAAGCTCTAGAAGACCCTGCCTATGTCTGTCTGGTTCATCCTTGAATTTCCAGGGCCTGGAAGAGTAGCTGGCACATACTAGGTGCTTAATATTTGCAAAATGTTCAGATAAACCTGAATCACAGCCATCTTCCACTAAAAATATAACAAACCAACAAAACCCCACCTCCACCTTCCCACACCACTTCCTAAGTCAAGTTCAGACTCCTTAGCTGACATCCATAGCCCTATAAGACATGGGTCCAGCCTACATTCTCAGTCTTGTGCTCCTATGAGGTCTAAGGCAGTCCCCATGGACTCATTTCACCATATTTATTTTTTGCAAAACAAACCCAACTGGCGAGAAAGCTCTCCAGCCAGCTGCATTTCTCCTGCCCTAAGAGATCTGTTTGGAGAACTCTCAAACAAATATTTCAGTCATCAATGTGACACTAAGGGGTAAACCCTACATGAATAAGAGATGATAACGCTTTATCACACAAGAATAAAGCTGACTCTCCTTCCTGCCTGTCACAAATTTGAAATGGTACAGCTGAGGCTGTGGTTGGAAAGAGCCCAAGTTCAAGAAAGCCTTCCTGTCATTTGTGTCTCCCTCCTTGACTTCTGGGATGGGGATGGGTGTGTGTGTGTGTGTGTGTTGTGAGGGTGTGGTTCTCCAGGTCTGAATTTTAACCCTTCATATCCATCTACTAGGCACAGTCCTGAGTTTATAGCAGGAGGCCTGATCTCTCAGCTCTGGCTCTTTTGGGGTCCTTCTAGGTCCAAAGAAAGGGTTTCTAGGGACTTCGGTGCAGAGATATGCACAGAGCTGATAAAATCAAGGCAAGGAACAGAACACGTGTGGCTTTTCCAGCAGGGATGGTTCTTGTTTAAACTTTGGTTTTACATTTGTTTTGATATTTGAATTTGAAGCAAGGCCAGGAAAGAGGAAAATCTGTAATTATAATTGCTTCTTATCCTGTTCAAATGAAGCTCTAAAATGAAATGGCAGGTTAGAGTGGAGGCAAAACAGCAATGGGCTCTGGGGTCAAGTGACTGAATTCCAACTCAGGTTCTGTAACTGAGCTGCACCCTATGGGGCCTTCCCGGGACAGACCCCTCCCCCATATCCTCCACTTTATCTCCTCTCTGAAGCCGCTAGATAACAGTATCTGATGCACATTTCCTGAGCTGTTTTACAGGGGCTAAAACCCCCACCAAATGGAAGATGTTAACTACATGAGCACAGAGCCCCCAGGCCTCCTGGAGCCTGAGGATTCATAATGTTAACTCCTGTGACATCGCCCTGTTACCTCACCATCAACCAATCAGAGAATTGTGCACGAGCTGATCACATACCCTGGGATGTCCCTCCCCCACCTGGCCTTTAAAAATACTTTGCTGAAAAAAAAAATGCTTCGCTCAACCCCATTCTGGAGTTCTGGTGTTTTGAGCACTAGCTGTCCTGGTCTCCTTGCTTGGTGCCCTGCAACAAATGCTGCACTTTCCTTTACCACAACCTGGTGTCAGTAGATTGGCTTTACTGCATGTGGGTGAATGGACCCAAGTTTCATTCAGTAACAGAGCCTCCACTGGTTTACTGGCAGACCCCAAGTTTGGCACTTGGTTCTGAATCAAGATTGACATCCTCTGTTCTATTAATCTTTGACCTCTTAGCATCTTCCTTGCTCCAGAATGAGCCAGGTCATCTGCCTCTGGGAGTTTCTGTAGCTCAAGAGTTGGTGAAGAGCCACCTCCAGAATCCCAGCCCAGTTTCCAGCCACATTTTGGTTGGTAACCCCAAAGAAAAAAAGGGAAAGGAGTGCAAGATTTTTATTTCAAATCCCAGCTCTACTGCTCACTAGCTGTGTGACATAACTTCACCTCTATGAATTGCAATTGTTTTTGAGTTTTTTTGGTTTTGTTTGTTTTTACCTTTAAAGGGGAATAATATTTGCCAATCTACTAGGGTTACATTAGCAGCTATGATTCTTTGGTCACAAGCAAAAGAATCTGGTTCTGAATTGCTTAAGCCAAAAGGAATTAATTAGAAAAATATGGAGTAGCTTCCAGTATAGAAAGGAACAGACAGTACCAACTATATGGGCATCTCCAAAGGTCTTGGTAGCACAAACCTCTTGAAGGTTATATTAGTCAGAATTCTCCATAGAAACAGAATCAATAGGATTTGTCTATCATCTATCTGTCTATCTATCTATTGATCTATCTATACATTGACCTATCTATCATCTAGCTATCAAAGAGTTTTATTATAAGGAATTGGCTCACACAATTATTGAGGCTGAGAAGTCCCATTTCCTCCTGGAGATCCAGGAAAGCTGGTGGTGTAATTCCAGTCTGAGTTCGAAGGCCTGAGAACCAAGAGGGCTGATTGGGTAAGTTCCAGTCCAATGCAGAAGACCAATGTCCCAGCCTGAAAACAGGAAGAGATCAAATTTTCCCTTACTCCATCATTTTTTCTATTCAGACCTCCAGCAGATTGACTGAGGCCCACCACATTGGGGGGAGCAAAGTACTTTACTCAGGCCACCTGGTGGTCCAGTTAAGTTGACACATAGAATTAACCATCACGGTGGTCTCACCCAGGTGCCAACATTGGAATAAACAAACCTCAGTGGTTTCCATGGTCCTTGCATCATTTCACTTAAGAGTCAGAGTCCCAGGAAAGAATCTGATTGGTTATTAGGTCATGTGCCTGACCCTACTGTATTGGGGTAGTGAGAAAAATGATCTGGCAGCAATACCAAGCGCATAATAGATGTTCCCTATATAGTAGCTATTATTATTTTTGTCTCTCTTGTCTCTGTGCCTTATTATCAGTAACTCAGTGAATCATCATAGAATGTCTTTGCAACCTGATTATCCTGAAAACAACTCCCTCAACACCCACCAGCCAAATTTGCTTCTTCCCCAGCAACAATATATACAATTTAGGTGTTAAACAGTGTGATAACAGTTATTTCAGTTCTTGCCATAGTGTTTACCAATTTTTAGAAGTCTTGCCACCAGGAGTTATCACTCTGTGAAAGTAATGCTCCAGGTTACTCTTCCTAATACAATAAGCCAGAGCTCTACTAGTCCTTCTCCCTGCCCACCCCATTAGAGGTACAGCCAAGTCCTACTCAGGGAGGAGGGGAGCCTGGGGGTGGAGCCTGTTGGGGTGGAGCCTGTTGGGGTGGAGCCTGAGCCTTCTGGTTGACAGATCAGCCTGCTCAAAAAAAGGCACTAGATCTTGAGTTTCTTTGGACCCCAAGGCTGTACTTTGACACTTGTCTCATCTAAAAGTGACTCATCATTTTCATAACAACATCATGTTCATATATTATCTGAACAAATAACTGAAAAGATTCCACTTTTGACAGTTATGCAAAGAGGAAAGTACTGTCTCTCCTGTCCCCCTAAGTACACTTTTGTCCCCTTCCCACTACTCTCCATTTCAAACTGGACTGGGGCAGGTGACCCTTACCACCACCCCTCTAGCCCCTGAACACTTCTGCAAAATCTTGGACAGGTTGCAATAGCTTTGAAAGAGAAGAAAAGATCAGCTCCCAGATGCCAGCTTGCTAGTAAGGATCTGTTTTCCTCCTTAACAATACCAGTATGATTACAAGTGCATGATCTATAGGACTTCCCCACATTAGCAACTTTTTTTTTCTTTTTCTAAGAGGGAGCCTACTGGGCTTAGGACCAAAAGATATGAGTTAAAATTCATGTGGTATATTGTATTGCTGACTTTAATTCTTCACTCCTCTCTCTAGCCATGCCTTTTGCCTTATGACTTTTATTTTCTTCCACTAACAGAGTGGAAAATAATTTCCCACTCTTCTAATTCAGGTACAGCCAAGTGACTTTCTTTAGCCAAGAGAATGAGGCAGAATTGACATTGTGCCAATTCTGAGACTACACCTTCTGAGGCCTTGCATGCTTCCCTTTGCTTTCTTGCTTCTCTGCCATGCCAGGAGAACATGCCTGGGATAGCCCACCAGATGAAAGGCACATGGAGCAGAACAAAGCTACCCCAGCTAACCCTTGCCCCCCTCCCAGCCAACCCACAGAATTTGAGCTACATATACGCTTATTATTGTGTGACGTTGAGATAGTGGGTATATTTGTTACGCAGCAGAATTGAAAATTCATATTCGGCCCATACACCCAGTTTCTGCTGCTTTGTCCTTGGGTGAACTTGGTCATGTCTATTTCCTCAACTTTTTCAACAAGAGATTGAATTACAAGATTCCGAAAGGTCTTTTAATCTCTGAATTATTCAGTATCTTCTCCAAACCTCCAATAATCCCACTAGTGGATTATCCCCCAGTATCTTTGGGTTGAGCTTTTATTGCATTGTGCTAGTAATTTATTGAGGTGTTTGCCTCTCCTGTTCACTGTGAGATCCAGACAGATCAGCTGTGTCTTATTCACCTCTGCAGCCCAAGGGTCCATCTCAGTGCTGGAACATATGAGTTCTCAGTTAATGTTTGTTGTAGAAATAACTAAATGGCTGAGGAACCATCTAGAGGCAAGTTCATTTACCTTCCTTCCTCAGAGACGAACAAAATTTTCAGATTCACTGGAGTACATGCATGCTATCCCTTATGCAGTGGTGACTTGATCAATCAGCAATTGTTTTCATTTAATTAATTTACAGCATACTTATTCAATGCATACAATGTGTCAAACTACCTTTAAATTTTCATTTATCTATTTCTTTACCTGGCTATCTATCTGGTTAGCCAACTATCTAAAGGAAATACATGCAAATAATAGAAAGTAAGTACTATATGGGACTTCCCTGGTGGCGCAGTGGTTAAGAATCTGCCTGCCAATTCAGGGGATATGGGTTCGAGCCCTGGTCTGGGAAGATCCCACATGCCGCGGAGCAACTAATCCCATGCGCCACAACTACTGAGCCTGCGCTCTAGAACCTGCAAGCCACAACTACTGAGCTCATGTGCTGCAACTACTGAAGCCCACACACCTAGAGCCTGTGCTCTGCAACAAGAGAAGCCACCTCAATGAAAAGCCTGCGCACCGCAACGAAGGGTAGCCCCTGCTCGCTGCAAATAGAGAAAGCCCACGTGCGGCAACGAAGACCCAACGCAGCCAAAAATTAATCTAAAAAAATTTAAAAGTAGCAATCCTTTATTAAAAAAAGTATTGTAAAAGAATATCTAGTCAAAATTGTCTCTCCTGCTCTTTATCTTTCATTCCCTAGGTTATAGTTTCTTGGGTATTATAAAGGTTGTAAAGATATCTTGTGGCCATACAAGCAAATATGCACCTATCATTCCATTTCTACTCTTCCTTATGCAAATAGGGCATATTTCCACATTATTTTGTATTTTACCTTTCTCAGTTAAATTTCCTTAAAGATAGTACCATACTTGGGAGATATAACTCTGTCTTGATATTTTAATAGCTGCATAGTATCCCATTTTATGGATACATTATAATTTAAGCAATCCTGTTGTAGGCTTTTAGGTTATTTCCAGTCTTTAGCAAAATTGTTTTGAAAACCTTGGCTTGATCTGGGACCAGCAGGGTTGGGCACTTGGCCAAGAGGCAAACTGGGAGTGACATTCAAGCCCGTACTCCATTCATCAGACCAGGAACCCTAGTGTAACACTGTGTCCCCCAGATGTACATGTGTGGCAAAGGGAAGCTCCCTGGCCTCGCCCCTCTAAAAGTCTTAAAGAAGCAGTCCTCTTAACCTAGTACCCAGCCAATCCCAGAGACCATAAATCATCTCAGTGAGATGACTAGTAGCCACCATGAACTACCACAGACACTAACTACTCATAAGGAATAGTTGATTATGAAGAGGCAGAACCAAGTAAGAGCTAAGCTACTGAGTAGGAAGCTGGATGAAGGGTTGGGACTAGAGAAGGGGCCAGGAAAAATCGAGGGTGCTAGAGCTGTGAAGTGCCCCACAACTAGAGAGAAGGAGGGGATGCAGAGGGGGTAGGGGAGTGATGCTGAGCATTGGCCCCTGGGTAGATGGGGGAACCACAGAGGGGCAGTTTGAGGGTTCCTGAAAGTTAACAGAAAAAGGAAGAAGTTAATGGATGCAAATAGAATCATGAAAATCTGGTGAAAAAATAGAAAACTTTTATTTAACCTTTTTTTTCCCCCTTCAAAACCTTTTAACTTTTTTCAAAAAAAGGAGAAAACTATTTCCCCCAAACTCTTCTCCTTCTTCCTATGTTCTCACGTCTTTAAATACACCAAACATGATAATTTTATGAGCAAAGCACATTATACATAATACATTTTTATGTTTCAAAGCTTACAAAATGACTTAAGTTCCATAAAGAGTGTTAAAATTAAAAAAAAAAGAGAAATGCATATATTTCAGTTTTCCCACATTTCTGCTTCATCTGCTCTCCTCCATCGCAGTGGATTTTTTCTCCCTGGCTTCAAAATTTGGGGAAATTTTATAACTGTAATCTTCAAGCTTCCCTTCCAGGATGACCTTGGCTGTTCTCCAGAGCAGACCTGGACTCTAATTCCAGCTCCACTATATGTTTGCATTGTGACTTCCAACGAGTCATTTAATCTTCTTAATCTTTATTTTTGTATCTGGAAAATGGAAGCAATAATACTACTTACCCTACATTGCAATGATAACATGATATGCATTAAGTAGCTGGTACAGTTCTTGGTGCGCATTAGATTGACTTCGTGTTGTGTCTCCGTTTCCTAACATCCTTCAGAAAATGCTCCCCATGATCTTGGGCCAGTTGTCCCATTCCTTCTTGCCAACCTGGCTGGGGTAGAAATTAGGTAGTGGTATTTAGAAAAAGACAAATAAGGAGTCTGGAGTCTAGAGAAAATGACTGCAAGTAGATCTTAGGCAAAGAGTTGACATCAGAAAAAAAAATTAGAGATCATCTGTAGTTACACTGGAGAAGACAGGCCTTTTGGAAGGGGCAGGGTGCGTCTCTAGAGTGACCAACTATCTCAGTTAGCCTGGACCTGAGAAAGGTCCCAAGATGTGGGACTTTCATTGTTAGAACCAGGAAAGACCCAGACTGGCTAGGATAAGTTAGTCATCATATGCCTTAAGCTTTTGCAAGTCCTGAAGTATCCTTCCCATGCCCATAAAGGAGTGGGTGGACTTACTGTAAACATGATGGCTGAATAATCTCCATTTTTTGCTGGAGAAATATTGAAAGGGCAGATGAGAGAGCAGTGGGCCAAGGAAACACTGGCAATGAGGGAGATAACAACCAGGGAATGACTCAACTGCCCTAATTGGCCAGGCGAGTCCCCATCCTCCATCACAGATCCACTTGTGTTCCTAAAGAAGCTTCAAATTTGATTAAAAAGGACATCCTTCACCTAAGCAAGGACAAAGACTCCTCCACCAGAGAAGTGAAGAAGCTGTACTGCTCAGATGAGACCTCTGATGTCCTCAGAGGCCCTGGAGGAGCTAAGGTGGAGTTTCCCTACAGAGGAGGAAGAGGAACTGGGGAATGAAAAAAATCCATCAAGGCTATGACTCCAGGGGGATGCTCAGATCCATGTGGGAGGATCATTAGAGACACAATAAAGTAACTGGGCATTTGTTTTTGAGTACTCATGCATTCTGTCCTGGCATTACTCAGGCCTCTCCCATCCACTCCGGGGACAGAGATGCTGACTGGCCTGGTGGTTGGGCTGCCATCAACTCCCAGGGATGCCTGACATGTGCTGATCTGCCTTGGGAGTTGTTGCTCTCTGCTCTCTCCAAATTGACTCCTCTTTCAAAGTCTGTGTTTGTCTTTTTTTTTTTTTTTTTTTGCGGTATGCGGGCCTCTCACTGCTGCGGCCTCTCCCGTTGCAGAGCACAGGTTCCGACGCACAGGCTCAGCAGCCATGGCTCACGGGCCAAGCCGCTCCGCGGCATGTGGGATCCTCCCGGACCAGGGCACGAACCCGTGTCCCCTGCATCGGCAGGTGGACTCTCAACCACTGCGCCACCAGGGAAGCCCTGTGTTTGTGTTTTAAATTGTCTGTTTTCAGAAATCAGAGGCCTGGAAGAGCTACCCTTCACTGCAGAAAGGAGAAAGGGAATGATGCTCTCCAGTCCAGCTCTCGGACCTTGCAGACTGGGAGTCATCAGTGTGCACGTGTGATTGGAACATCCATCCAAACACCAAACAGCCCGTCTTCTCTCTTTCAAGGGAAGGGAAATAAAGCCACAGTTAGAGGCAGGCAGGAACACTTTTGTTCTGGAGCCCTTCCAGCTGCAATCAAAGGTTCACTTGGTTCTTCAGGTAATCTGGAAAGGAGGAAGCTGGTTGGATAATGTGTGAAATGTTATCACCCTGATGGAATTATTAAGAACTCTCAAGCTCATCCCCAGACATCCACTTGACCAAGATGCATGTAGATCACAAACATTGCCCTCCTGACATGCAGGAGAGAGGGAGGTTTTCAAGTCTGCCTATTTTGGTGTCATGTATATTTCATGGCATCCAGGGTCAATGGAGCTTCTGGACATCTTCCAACAATCTCAGACTTTCTGGAGCCAAGAGCCACATCCTGCATTTGAAGGGGCAAGTTGTGTAATGTGGAGAGATAATAACCCACGTTTCCATTTACCCACTAAAATGTTTGGGAGAGGAGGATGAGAGAGATCAGCAAGGTTGTCCTAAAACAGTTAAGAACAGAAGGAAAATCACTATGTAAATATCTGGTACATAAACTACCTTGCCTTAAGGTAACCATCCAGTCTTCAGCAGCAAAAATATGTGGGGGTGGAGGAGTTCTACAGTGCCCCTGCCTGCTGACATAATTTCTGATTTCTGCTTCTTTGTTGAAATTCCATAACTGTATTACAAAGGATATCAAAGGCCTCATCTCTCAGAAAAGGTCATCTTATCTAGCTCCAAACTTTCTCTGCTCTAACTACAACCCTGGAGACTAAAAAGATCAACCTTTTCATCATGTTTTCCTGTTTTTACACTCATCTTAATCCATTTGATTTCCCCAGCCAAGTTCATGTCCCCAGTTTTCAGATGAGGAAACCAAGGTTTGGTGATCTTTGGACTTTCAGGCAAAGTTTCAAAGTTTAATGTCAAAGTTGAGCATCAAGAAGAGAAATCCAATCCCTTTTCTCTCCTCACTGGGGATAGACAGTTGTCACTAGTCAATGAACTCTGTGATTGGTTTCCTCTTTCTTGGGTTTTTCATGTTTTCACCACCCCTAAGGGGAAGACTCTGCCTCTTGGCAGTCATTGGCCCAGTTGCCTGAAGTCTGAGCTGGTGTTGGTCATGACCAATCCTCATGGACACACATGACCGATGGTGATGGGGAGCAGCAGCTCACTGCTCCTGATCTGGAGATCTAATCCTGTTGGCTGAGGCATCCTCCCTTCTATGAGCTTCATGTTTCTCTTCTGTAAAATGGAGACAATAGGACTCCCTCCCTCCTGGGTTTGTTTTGAAGGACCAATGAACTGATAGGAAAATTTGTTTGCCCATTACTCATTGAGCTAAATAGGGTACTGATTGTAAAGTGCTTAACAGGGAGCCTGGCACATAGTAGGTACTCAGCAAATATTACCTGCCCACTCCTCCTAGAGTTGGATATTCTACTCCAGTTTTATGTGCTATGGACCTAAGTATTCTAAGAGGGTATGTGAATCCCATCTTTGGTTCTAATAACTCTTCCTGCTTCCTTACTCTTATCTTTTGATTCTTTCCATGTGCAAAGCTAATTCCTGAATTCTGATTCCCATACAGAGAACAGGTCACATTTGTTCCCTCCCCGCAAACATACATTGAAGTCCTAACTCCCAGTACTTCAGAATGTGACCTTATTTGGAGGTAGGGTCTTTACAGAGGTAATCAAGGTAAAATGAGGTCATTAAGGGGGGCCCTAATCCAATATGACTTACGACTAGTGTTCTTGTAAAAAGGGGAAATTCAGACACAGAAACAGACACACACAGAAGGAAGATGATGTGAAGAGGGTGAAGATGGCCACGTGACAGGAGTGATGCATCTGTAAGTGAAGGGACACCTGAGGCTGCCAGAAGCTAGGAGAGAGGCCTGGAACAGTTCCTTCCCTAGTGTTTTCAGAGAGAGCATGTTTCTGCCCACACCTTGATTTTGGACTTCTGGCCTCTAGAACTGTGAGATAATAAAGTCTGATGTTTTAAGTCACCTAATTCGTGCTACTTTGTTATGGCAGCCCTAGGAAACAAACACACCAGGAGTTGAAGACGGGCTCATCTAGACTTTTCTGGCTTGGGTGTGAGGCCCAATTCAGAATTCTGTTGTGGCCTCTGTTCTATGACCCAGCTGATTCATTCTTCACAGCCTGGCCTTTTCAGCCCAAATCTTCTAAATCTAATCTATTGCAGAAAGCCAAGCTGGGTATAGAAACTCACACACACACACACACACACACACACACACACACACACACACGGAGTCTCTATCTCAAATGCAAACAGCAAATAAGGAGAGGACATATTTAGGTCAGGAGGCTGACCTGTAGATAAGGTCTTCCAGACCCTTGCTCAGAAACAAGATATTTTGGGAAGAACTCAGATTTATAGGCAGCATCCAGGGTAAAATCCAGCTTTACTGCTCAACTGCAGTGTGAATGTGGACAAGTTCCTCACCTGAAAAATGAAAATACTAATAGTATTGACATCACAGCATTATTATAACGTTGAATGAGAAGCCATAAGCATCGTTTCGATCACAGTGCTAACTAGACAGTACTCTTATTAAAGAGTATTTATTAATAATGCAATTGCTGTTGTGTCCTAAAGAATGAAACAGTCACACCTTGTTTCCCCAGAGTTTTCTTTCCTAATTGCATGCCTCATTAAAGACATTTGAAAAAGATGGAGAGAGAACCTACTGGCCTAATTCTTTCAACTCTCCAGGAAGGATGCTTCAGTGGGTCTGTTTTCCCTATGCAATAATGAATGAATCACACAATGTGCATTTTTGCATATGAAGATGGGCTTTCCAATAAACCAGGAGTGAAAGCGTTTGAGTAGTTTGTCAAGTGGCAGTGGAGGCTTGTGCATTTAGTGCTTGCCCGTGATGTCACCAGCATCCTGACCAATAGCATGATGTGGCAACAATTCTAGGAGCAAATCAGTGTAATAAGCACAGAGTACAGATGGAATATGGGTTGCCACTCTCCACTCTGTGCCCAGGCAGACATTGCTAATTGATCATGGAACTCCTTCCCACTGAATTTGTTCATGGACATAGAATCTTAAGAACTCAGCCACTCTCACACAATCATAGTCAGCCTTCAGTTGCAAAGATATTTGCTGTCTCTAGCTCAGGAAAAAAGAGAAGACCCTAACTGATTTATGTCTCTTTGGTGGGGCAAAGAGGAGGCAAGTCATCCATCCACAAAATGTGATGGCCATAGTGGGGAGGAAACGTAGGGCTTTGGGTGTGAAGGTTATTTGAGGTCAGAAATGGGAGGGTATGTAAGCAGGTAATGAATCAGACCCAGGGAGAATTAATTCAGATATCCTAGAGAAAGAAAGAACTCACAGCAAAGACTTCAGGACAAAGAAGGAGAATGATGCATGACTGCTGGAGGTCCACATAGATGGCACACTGGTGATGCCCAAGGAATTATTCAAGCCAGGATATAAATACTTGCTGAGCTAGTACTTAGGTGCCAGAGACTCTCCTAGGCACTTCCATGGGCATTTTCTCATTCATCCTTCACAATAACTCTATAAGGTAGGAAGTATTGTTCTCATTTTACAGATGAAGACACAGAGATTCAGAAAGATAAAGTAACTTACCCAAAGTCACAGATGTGTGCTACCTGCATTTTGAGTCTTTTCCTTTTTCTTTTATATTACAGCTGAAGTTCATACTTTTAGATCTTGAAGGCTTTTCAGACTACTAATAAAATGCAAAATAATAACAATAACAGCTATAAGAAAATGCAAAATAATAAGATACTAATAAAATGTAAAATTAAAGCAGCAATACAGCTATAAGAAATAAGAAAGATTCCATAAATTTTGCCATGTTGGCTGACATTTTTACTTGATAACAAGGACATTCAAATTAGGAGCTAATAGATACCCAGACTAGAAATGGAGGTAAAAGATACCAAAACAACTCTTGAAATGAGGGACTGAATCTGTTTATAGCAACTCTGTCTATGCCAAGGTCAGAGTCAATACAGAGTAACAAGATGGTGGTACCCCATCCCTGGAGGGTTTACTTGGCAGTAAATGAGAGACAGGACAACACAATCATGTGTGTGGCTCCTGACGCCTGGGTCTGGACCCCGGCTTCACCTCTTCCTAGCTATGTCACTTTTTAACCATATTACCTTGGGTGAGGTATGGTGTGTCCAAATGCAGATCAAGAGAGAGAAACGGAGAAGAGTTTTGTGGGTTGTTACACTCATATCTCCCTGGGGAGAAACAGCGTGCCATGCAGGGCCACTAGGGGAGGCACCTGGTCCATTTTGAGGCAGAGGGAGGGAGGGACTGTGGGCAGGCACCTTTATTGTGGTTTCTTTGGGAAGGAAAGGGAGAGGCAGGGCAAGCAGGTGTAGGATTGGCTCATTTGAATAATTTCAGTGGACTCTGGGGCATAGTCACTGTCCCAGGTTACCTGGCCTGGGGTCCTTGGTGTGGACAAATCTGTCTGGAGTATAAGCTCATTGCAGAGGTGCTTGAGGTGTGAACTTGTCTGCTCAAGGAGAACTGACTAGCCTCTAGCCAGGGCCTCCAAACTGGGTCAAGACAGCATTTTAAAAGCTACATTAGAGTTACCTTAAGCAAATTATGGAATCTCTGGACCCCCATTTCCTTATCTGTAAAATGGGAATATATGTACCCCATAGGACTGTGTGAAGATTAAGGAAATAAACATGAAGCACTTAGCTGGTGCCAGGAAGAGTTCAATAAAAGCATGTTATGATTTTAATAAAGAATGTTATTAATAAATATGTTAACAGAATCCTAAGAAGGACCCTTTTACAACCCAAAGTTCACCCTGCCCAACACCCTCTTCTAGCTAAAATGCACTCCGCCCCAGTCCCTACTCAGCTAGACTGCTTTCTCCATGGGGCACTTCTGATTGAATCTGGGGTCTGTAGCTTGTCCATTGGCTGACCAGTGACCTATGAGGTCACCTGAGGCACAGGAGAATGGCTAATGGATTTGATGGCTATCAGCAGAGCCAATCAGACTGGCTTCGTTGGGAATGTGGACCATAAAATGTGAAGAGGACCAGTTAGGTGGGAAGGAGAAGGAAATGGAGTTGAGAGATGAGATGCAGAGCCATCATTAGGGAGAAAGAGACGTAGATGGTATAGGTTGCTTGTGGAACTACCTTGAATCCTGATAGCTTTTCTGGTTCCACTTACACCATATATATGCTGAAAATGTCTACCCCCTCTGCCTCCTTTTAAAGGTGACTGTAGTCTCTTAAAATATGGCAACCATATAATTTTTCATGCTTTGCCTCAACAGATGCAAAAATGGGTTGTCACCCCCACATGAAACCAGAGAAAGGTCATGTGACTGTTAGGCCGGCCCCATCCTTAACTTGCTTTGTATCAGCCGCACACCATCTCTGAGCCCCAGTCTCCTCATTTGTCAAACTGCCTGGACAAACTCTGAGGCTCTGACATCCCACAAGGTTCTGATGCTCTGTGCTTTCAAGAGTGGCTGAGGCCATTTGAGGAGGTGGCTGTGGAATCAAGCAGGAACCACAGAGTGGAGGCATCCTGTTTCCTTCTGTCTGTACCACTCTGTCCACCCCTGGACGCTGGCTCTCAGCTCTGGTGCATGTGCCCTCTGTCCCACACCCCCCCCCCAGATGCCTAGAGAAGAAATAGAGATGTGTTATCAACCAAAGAAATGGAGATAAATATAGCCCTTGTTGGATTAATATCCCCAGGATTACTCATATCTCCTTCAAAGTGAAGCAAAGATCATGTGCCGCCTGACAACCACCCATCTGGACTGAGAAGAGTCGCCATATGGATGGTTCTCGCTAATTATAGTTAAACACTGAAGGGAGGGGTTCCAATGTGGAGCCTCGTCAGATCAAGATCAGAACCCTTTTACCAAGAGTTTAGTGGAAAGGCTGTGTGGTTACTCTGCTCAGACTCGCCCAGGCACATTCAGACATGCCATCCAATCTTTCTGGAATCAACTTTCTCCAACACAGATGTGGAGGAATAATACTGGTCCTTCCTTATTTTAAAAAGGGGTTAACCACAGTGATCTCTATGCCAAATAAACAGCCAATCAAGATCCTGGATCATGAATCAAGTAAATAATCAATAACTTAATAAATGCACATTTTGAGGTTCCTATTATGAACCTGAGTCTTTGTTTAGTTATACTGGGACATGGATTCATACAAAAGATGTTAAAAAAAATTCTTTTTTTTTTTTTGGCTGGTCCCAGACAAAACCACCCAGTGAATCATTCTGATCCCAGAAAGGAAACTCCCTTGGTGAAAGCATGTAGCAACCTACAGTATTGCTTTCTTAAAATAGTTGGAGATTGCTTTCTCTCCATCCCAAGAGGATGACCAACTTGGAAGATGAGAAATGCATTTCCTACATACGTGCCATTAGACCATCACTAAGAGCCATCAGTTTAGCTGTGGACCAAATGTTGGGAGGGGATTCAGTTTGGGGTGAGAAAGAGGTGAAATACTCAAATTGTGGATGAATTTCATCAGTGTCTTCATTCTGTCTATACCACTCTGTCCACCCCTGGACACTGGCTACTCTCCCCCCTCATTCCACCATCAAAGTAGGACTACTTTCCCATGGAGGCTCAAACTTCCATGCCCTCCAGAGTCAGGTAGGCAACCTATATAACTAAAGTGGAACAGGCATAAGAAAACTCACAAGGGTCTCTCAGTGTTCATTAATTTACCCACTTTTCTTAAAGATGTGGCCACAAAGAAATACTTTTCTTCTAAAACAAAAACAACAATGAATGTATGGTGATAACCAACAACTGATACCTGACTCTAGAGTTTGGTAGAGAGTAGGGTGTAGGAGGGATGGTAATAAACTGAAGAGTATGTGCCCTGTTTCAAGGGAGCACTTCTAGGGAGGAAGCCTATAGTTACCATTTGCCAACCAAGGCCCAATAGTGCCAGATCATCTGAATTTTCTAGAGGTACTCTCAACTAGGGTATTTATATGCAATATTCTGATTTTTTTTTCTTGACTCAAATTTTTAGCAAATACTTGAAGCTATTCTACTAGTATTGAAAAAAATAGGCATAGTCTTTGTTCTGGCTTAGCTGAAGGGACAGGATGTAAACCAAGTACTCTTAGGGGCCATCTTGTTGACTTAGGGAGAGAGCTTATCAAAAATGACATAAACAGTTTAGATAAGGAGAGCGGGGCTAAGAGCTGGTGAGAAGCTGAGTCCTGGTGATGTCATTTGAACCCCTGGAATCATCCACACCTGAAGTTTCTGACATCCCTGAATTTCCAATTGCATAGCCTAACAATTTCTTCTTTTTACTTAAATCAGTCTGAGTTATGGTTTACTTGCAATAACAACAAAAAAAATTCTAATCCATACAAAGACTTCAGGATCATGCATAAATAGTTGATAACAGGATTGTTCAATATGACATGTCGAGGACCTGCTGTAGTTTGAAATGGCTGGAAAAGAAAGTGTATTGTGGCCAGAGCAAGCTGCACAGATAGAAAGGAGCTGCATCGCAAAGAACCTAGGATGCTTTCCTTAAAAGTTTATTTCTTGAGGAAGAACTTCAAGATGGTGGAGGAGTAAGACATGGAGATTACCTTCCTCCCCACAAATACATCAGAAATACATCTACATGTGGAACAACTCCTACAGAACACCTACTGAACACTGGCAGAAGACCTCAGACTTCCCAAAAGTCAAGAACTCCCCACGTACCTGGGTAGAGCAAAAGAAAAAAGGAAAAACAGAGACAAAAGAATAGGGATGGGACCTGCACCAGTGGGAGGGAGCTGTGAAGGAGGAAAGCACACACTAGGAAGCCCTTTCACTGGCGGAGACGGGTGGTGGCGTGGGGGAAGCTTTGGTGCCGTGGAGGAGAGCACAGCAACAGGGGTGCGGAGGGCAAAGCAGAGAGATTCCCGCATGGAGGATTGGTGCCGACCAGCACTCACCAGCCCGAGAGGCTTTGCTCACCCACTGGGGTGGGCGGGGGCTGGGAGCTGAGACTCGGGCTTAGGTCGGATCCCAGGGAGAGGAATGGGGTTGGCTGCGTGAACACAGCCTGAAGGGGGCCAGTGCGCCACAGCTAGCCAGGAGGGAGTCTAGGAAAAGGTCTAGAGCTGCAGAAGAGGCAAGAGACTTTTTCTTCCCTCTTTGTTTCCTGGTGCGCGAGGAGAGGGGATTAAGAGCGCCGCTTAAAGGAGCTCCAGAGATGGGCGCGAGACGTGGCTAAAAGCGCAGACCCCAGAGACAGGCGTGGGACGCTGGGGCTGCTGCTGCCACCACCAAGAAGCCTGTGTGCAAGCACAGGTCACTCTCCACACCACCCCTCCCGGGAGCCTGTGCAGCCCGCCACTGCCAGGGTCCCGTGATCCAGGGACAACTTCCCCAGGAGAGCACACGGTGCGCCTCAGGCTGTGCAATGTCACGCCGGCCTCTGCCACCGCAGGCTCGCCCCGCATCCATACCCCTCCCTTCCCCCGGCCTGAGTGAGCCAGGACACCCTAATCAGTGGGTCCTTTAACCCCGTCCTGTCTGGGTGGGGAACAGAGGCCCTCAGGTGACCTACATGCAGAGGCGGGGCCAAATCCAAAGCTGAACCCCGGGAGCTGTGCAAAAAAAGAAGAGAGGGAAATCTCTCCCAGCAGCCTCAGGAGCAGCGGATTAAATCTCCACAATCAAACTGATGTACCCTGCATCTGTGGAATACCTGAATAGAAAACAGATCATCCCCAAATTGAGGCTGTGGACTTTGGGAGCAACAGTAGACTTGGGGTTCGCTTTCTGCATCTAATTTGTTTCTGGTTTTATGTTTATCTTAGTTTAGTATTTAGAGCTTATTATCATTGATGGATTTGTTTTTTGGTTTGGTTGCTCTCTTCTTTCTTTCTTTTTATTACTTATTTTTTTATTTTTAATAGTATTTTTAAATTTTTATTTTAATAACTTTATTTAATCTTTTTCTTTCTTTCTTTCTTTTTCTCTTTCTTTCTTTCTTTCTTTTCTTTCTTTTTCTTTCTTTTTCTCCCTTTTCTTCTGAGACATGGGCTGACAGGGTCTTGGTGCTCCAGCCAAGTGTCAGGCCTCAGCCTCTGAGGTGGGAGAGGCTAGTTCACGACATTACTCCACCAGAGACCTCCCAGCCCCATGTAACATAAAATGGCAAAAGCTTTCCCAGAGATCTCTATCTCAATGCTAAGACCCAGCTCTCCTCAACGACCAGCAAGCTACAGTGCTGGATACCCTATGCCAAACAACTAGCAAGACAGGAACACAACCCCACCCATTAGCAGAGAGGCTGCCTAAAATCATAATAAGTTCACAGACAGCCCAAAACACACCACTAGACACGGTCCTGCCCACCAGAAAGACAAGATCCAGCCTCATCGTCCAGAACACAGGCACCAGTCCCCTCCACCAGGAAGCCTACACAACCCACTGAACTAACCTTACCCACTGGAGGCAGACACCAAAAACAACAGGAACTATGAAAAGGAGACCCCAAACACAGTAAGTTAAGCAAAATGAGAAGACAGAGAAATACACAGCAGATGAAAGAGCAAGGTAAAACCCCACCAGACCAAACAAATGAAGAGGAAATAGGCAGTCTACCTGAAAAAAAATTCAGAGTAATGATAGTAAAGATGATTCAAAATCTTGGAAATAGAATAGAGAAAATACAAGAAACGTTTAATGTTAAAGGACCTAGAAGAACTAAAGGGCAAAGAAACAATGATGAACAACACAATAAATGAAATTAAAAATTCTCTAGAAGGAATCAATAGCAGAATAACTGAGGCAGAAGAATGGATAAGTGACCTGGAAGATAAAATAGTGGAAATAACTACCGCAGATCAGAATAAAGAAAAAAGAATGAAAAGAATTGAGGAGTCTCAGAGACCTCTGGGACATTAAACACACCAAATTCGCATTATGCAGGTCCCAGAAGAAGAAGAGGAAAAAAAAAAGGAAACTGAGAAAATATTTGAAGACATTATAGTGAAAACTTCCCTAATATGGGAAAGGAAATAGTCAATCAAGTCCAGGAAGTGCAGAGTCCCATACAGGACAAATCTAAGGAGAAACATGCCAAGACACATATTACCAAAACTATCAAAAATTAAATACAAAGAAAAAATATTAAAAGCAGCAAGGGAAAAGCAACAAATAATATAAAAGGGAATCCCCATAAGGTTAACAGCTGATCTTTCAGCAGGAACTCTGCAAGCCAGAAGGAAATGGCAGGACATATTTAAAGTAATGAAAGGGAAAAACCTACAACCAAGATTACCCTACCCAGCAAGGATCTCATTCAGATTTGATGGAGAAAGTAAAACCTTTAAAAACAAACAAAAACTAAGAGAATTCAGCACCACCAAACCAGCTTTACAACAAATGCTAAAGGAACTTCTCTAGGCAGGAAACACAGAGAGGAATAAGACCTACAATAACAAACAAAAAACAATTAAGAAAATGGTAATAGGAACATACATATTGCTAACTACCTTAAATGTAAACGGATTAAATGCTCCAACCAAAACACATAGACTGGCTGAATGGATACAAAAACAAGACCCATATACATGCTGTCTACAAGAGACCCACTTCAGACCTAGAGACACATACAGATTGAAAGTAAGGGGGTGGAAAAAGATATTCCAGGCAAATGGAATCAACAGAAAGCTGGAGTAGCAATTCTCATATCAGACAAAATAGACTTTAAAATAAAGACTATTACAAGAGAAAAAGAAGGACACTACATAATGATCAAGGGATCGATCCAAGAAGAAGACATAACAGTTGTAAATATTTATGCACCCAACATAGGAGCACCTCAATACATAAGGCAAAGTCTAACAGCCATTAAAGGGGAAACTGACAGTAACACAAACATAGTAGGGGACTTTAACATCCCACTTTCACCAATGGACAGATCATCCAAAATGAAAATAAATAAGGAAACACAATCTTTAAATGACACATTACACAAGACGGACATAATTGATATTTATAGGACATTCCATCCAATAGCAACAGAATACACTTTCTTCTCAAGTGCTCATGGAACATTCTCCAGGATAGATCATATCTTGGGTCACAAATCAAGCCTTGGTACATTTAAGAAAATTGAAATCATATCAAGTATCTTTTCCAACCACAACGCTATGAGACAAGATATCAATTACAGGAAAAAAAAACTAAAAAATACAAACATAAGGAAGCTAAACAATACGTTACTGAATAACCAAGAGATCAATGTAGAAATCAAAGAGGAAATCAAAAAATACCTAGAAACAAAAGACAATGAAAGCACAATGACCCAAAACCTATGGGATGCAGCAAAAGCAGTTCTAAGAAGGAAGTTTATAGCAATACAATCCTACCTCAAGAAACAAGAAATATCTCAAATAAACAACCTAACCTTACACCTAAAGCAATTAGAGAAAGAAGAAGAAACCCCCAAATTTAGCAGAAGGAAAGAAATCATAAAAATCACATCAGAAATAAATGAAAAAGAAATGAAGGACACAATAGCAAAGATCAATAAAACTAAAAGCTGGTTCTTTGAGAAGATAAACAAAATTGATAAACCATTAGCCAGACTCATCAAGAAAAAAAGGGAAAAGACTCAAATCAACAGAATGAGAAATGAAAAAGGAGATGTAAAAACTGACACAGAAGAAATACAAAGGATCACGAGAGATTACTACAGGCAGCTATATGCCAATAAAATGGGCAAACTGGAAGAAATGGACAAATTCTTAGAAAAGCACAGCCTTCCAAGACTGAACCAAGAAGAAATAGAAAATATAAAGAGACCAATCACACGGGCTGAAATTGAAACTGTGATTAAAAGTCTTCCAACAAACAAAAGTCCAGGACCATATGGCTTCACAGGTGAATTCTATCAAACATTTAGAGAAGAGCTAACACCTATCCTTCTCAAACTCTTCCAAAATATAGCAGAGGGAGGAACACTCCCAATCTCATTCTACGAGGCCACCATCACCCTGATACCAAAACAAGACAAAGATGTCACAAAGAAAGAAAACTACAGGCCAATATCACTGATGAACATAGGTGCAAAAATCCTCAACAAAATACTAGCAAACAGAATCCAGCAGCACATTAAAGGGATCATACACCACAATCAAGTGGGGTTTATCCCAGGAACGCAAGGATTCTTCAATATATGCAAAGCAATCAATGTGATACACCATATTAACAAACTGAAGGAGAAAAACCATATGATCATCTCAATAGATGCAGAAAAACTTTGATAAAATTTAACACCCATTTATGATAAAAACACTCCAGAAAGTAGGCATAGAGGGAACATACCTCAACATAATAAAGGCCATATATGACAAACCCACAGCCAGCATTGTTCTCAGTGGTGAAAAAATGAAATCATTTCCACTAAGATCAGGAACAAGACAAGGTTGCCCACTCTCACCACTCTTATTCAACATAGTTTTGGAAGTTTTAGCCACAGCAATCAGAAAAGAAAATGAAATATATGGAATCCAAACTGGAACAGAAGAAGTAAAACTGTCACTGTTTGCAGATGACATGATACTATACATAGAGAATCCTAAAGATGCTACCAGAAAACTACTAGAGCTAATCAATGAATTTGGTAAAGTAGCAGGATACAAAATTAATGCACAGAAATCTCTTGCATTCCTATGCACTAATGGTGAAAAAGCTGAAAGGGAAATTACAGAAACACACCCATTTACCACTGCAACAAAAAGAATAAAATACCTAGGAAAAAACTACCTAGGGAGACAAAAGACCTGTATGCAGAAAACTATAAGACACGGATGAAAGATATTAAAGATGATACAAACAGATGGAGAGGTGTACCATGTTCTTGGATTGGAAGAATCAACATTGTGAAAATACTATACTACCCAAAGCAATCTACAGATTCAGTGCAATCCCTATCAAACTACCAATGGCATTTTTCACAGAACTAGAGCAAAAAATTTCACAATTTGTATGGAAACACAAAAGACCCCGAATAGCCAAAGCAATCTTGAGAAAGAAAATGGATCTGGAGGAATCAGGCTCCCTGACTTCAGACTATACTACAAACCTACACTAATCAAGACAGTATGGTATTGGCACAAAAACAGAAATACAGATCAATGGAACAGGATAGAAAGCCCAGAGATAAACCCACACACATATGGTCACCTTATCTTTGATAAAGGAGGGAAGAATACACAATACAGAAGAGACAGCCTCTTCAGTAAGTGGTGCTGTGAAAACTGGACAGCTACATGCAAAAGAATGAAATTAAAACACTGCTTAATGCCATACACAAAAATAAGCTCAAAATGGATTAAAGACCTAAATGTAAGGCCAGACACTATAAAACTCTTAGAGGAAAACATAGGCAGAACACTCTATGACATAAATTACAGCAAGATCCTTTTTGACCCACCTCCTAGAGAAATGGAAATTAAAACAAAAATAAACAAATGGGACCTAATGAACCTTAAAAGCTTTTGCACAACAAAGGAAACCATAAACAAGATGAAAAGACAACCCTCAGAATTGGAGAAAATATTTACAGATGAAGCAACTGACAAAGGATTAACCTCCAAAATATACAAGCAGCTCATGCAGCTCAATATCAAAAAAACAAACAAGCCAATCTAAAAATGGGCAGAAATCCTAAATAGACATTTCTCTCAAGAAAATATACAGGTTGCCAACAAACACATGAAAGGATGCTCAACATCACTAATCATTAGAGAAATGCAAGTCAAAACTACAGTGAGATGTCACCTCACACTGGTCAGAATGGCCATCATCAAAAAATCTACAAACAATAAATCCTGGAGAGGGTATGGAAAAAAGGAAACCCTCTTGCACTGTTCGTGGTAATGTAAATTGATACAGCCACTATGGAGAACAGTATGGAGGTTCCCTAAAAACTAAAAATAGAACTACCATACAACCCAGCAATCCCACTACTGGCCGTATACCCTGCAAAAACCATAATTCAAAAAGAGTCATGTACCACAATGTTCATTGCAGTTCTATTTACAACAGCCAGAAAGTGGAAGCAACCTAAGTGTCCATCGACAGATGAATGGATAAAGAAGATGTGCCACATATATACAATGGAATATTACTCAGTCATAAAAGGAAATGAAATTGAGTTATTTGTACTGAGGTGGATGGACCTAGAGACTGTCATACAGAGTGAAGTAGGTCAGAAAGAGAAAAACAAATACCGTATGCTAACACATATATATGAAATATAAAAGAAAAAAATTGTTCTGAACAACCTAGGGCCAGGACAGGAATAAAGATGCAGACGTAGAGAATGGACTTGAGGACACGGGGAGGGGGAAGGGTAAGCTGGGATGAAGTGAGAGAGTGGCATGGACATATATACACTACCAAATGTAAAATAGATAGCTAGTGGGAAGCAGCTGCATAGCACAGGGAGATCAGCTTGCTTCGTGACTACCTAGAGGGGTGGGATAGGGAAGGTGGGAGGGAGATGCAAGAGGGAGGGGATATGGGGATATATGTATATGTATAGCTGATTCACTTTGTTATAAAGCAGAAACACACTATTGTAAAGCAATTATACTCCAGTAAAGATGTTTAAAAAAAAAAGTTTATTTCTTCACTCATAGGCAATAGTAAACCAGTGAAGGCTTGGGAAGTGGCCCCAGCTTTCTCTGCCTTAGGAGTTTTATTTGGAAGTTTGACTCCTCTCCTGCAGTCCTATCTTTTTCTGCTTGTTACTTCCAAGGCAGTTGACTAGCTTTCTCCTGCATGATGGGGTGGAATGATTGAGGCTGTGTTTTCTGGATTTCTAACATCTCCAAGCCATGTTGCAGACTCATTCAACTGGTTTGTAATCCCCTGGTGAAAATATAGTCAGCAGAAGCTCCCAGCAGTTTGAATACATGATACAAAAAAGTAAAAGACACAATAATAGAAGAACAAATGGTATAATATTTTCCTAAGTGTATTTGTATTCGATTTATGTTAGATTTGGGAAGCTGGCAATTTAATAGGTGAGAGAAGTTTCATCAAACTTCAGAAAGTACATGTAGAATTCATCACCACTTGGTACATGGAATTGCAAGGAGAGATTGTAACCAGAGACAGACAGAACAAATACAGCATGGCAGAGAGCAAAGTAGTGTCAGGTGTTACCCTGCTGAAGCTCCTCTTGCAATTTATGGGGACTGTCAGCTACTAACAATCTAAATAACTCATTTCCATGTCAGAAATTATACCTGAAGCAGAAAATACTGCAGATTAATCTGGTGTTGTGACTTTTTTTTGAAAATGCAGACACATCTTCGTATGGATAGTATGGGAGTCATGGCGTGGGAACTGGCATAATTTAATGGCTAATAGGCACTTTTTATCACCTTGGTCTTTTGCTTTATTTTCTCACAAGGGTCTCAAAGTTCATTCAAGAAGGGCTTTGATGGAACCATTGGAGAGAGAATGATGGGAAAATTATTTTCATGTTCTCATATCAATAGTACTTTGGGATAAAATAGACCTGGATTTGAATCCTAATTCTTTCAGCTACAATTTGTGTTATCTCAAATAAGGAATTCATCTTTGAGCCTCACTTTCCGTATCAGTAAAATGGAGACAATAATAATAGCATAAGAACATCACGCCATGGTTGCACAAAGTATATATTCCCTCCTTTTAAAAAAGTATTCAGATAATAATTCATGAGTAATAATAGTCCTAGTTGTTTTTTTTCCCTTTTGGTGTGTGTGTGGTGAGAGAGAGAGCTTAGAGAGTGAATAAGAGCAGAACAGAATGATATAAAACCACCTGGACTCTGAGGCCAACCTGCTGGGGTTCAAGTTATGGCTCTACTATTTATTTATTTATTTTTTATATATCTCTGTTTGCAGATTTTAAACACTAAATCTCCTAGTGGTCATAGAATGACAGAATTGAAGTAAAAATTTTTTTTTGTTTTAATTTGCTCAGTTTTTAAAAACTGAAATATAGTTGATTTACAGTGTTATGTTAATATCTGCTATACAGCAAAGTGATTCAGTTATACACATATATACATTCTTTTTTCATATTCTTTT